>NC_141616.1:25153838-25275985 GCF_047967505.1 Dipteris shenzhenensis | reverse complement strand
TGCTTGGGTTGATATGTTTGGCTAGAAATGGAAAAAATTATATTCTCCTTGCCCTTGACTGTTATATTCGTGAAAGTTCAAAGTAGTATGTTTTTTTACACATACCTGCGTATGTTTACTCGTTACTTGAGACGCTAGTCTCCCTAGCAGCGACGCCAAATGTTGGCTCTTTCCTACAGCTTTCGTAGGAAGAGCAGGGTATTCTTTGTATGCAGGGTTCCGAGGCTTTTTGTCACCTATAGATATATTGGGGTTGCCATTTGTAGTATACGTGTAGCTTAGGACCTCGAGTCATGTTCCGTTGAGAGACGTAGGCTTAAGTGTGGTAAGCAAACATAGTGCATGCATGTGTAAAAGGAATGTGTATCATCATGGTTGAGTAATAAAGGCTTTCAACTTTATTGGGGGTTGCAGTGTTTAGGAGGAGTTTAAGGGTTAGAAGGAGGTTCCAAGGTTTAGAAGGAGGTTCTAGAGTTTAGAAGAGGTTCAAGGGTTAGAAGGAGGTTCCAAGGTTTAGAGAGAGGTTTCAAGAGTTTAGAAGAGGTTCCAAGGTTTAGAAGAGGGTTCCAGAGTTTAGAAGAGGGTTCCAGAGTTTAGAAGAGGTTCCAGGGTTAGAAGGAGGATCCAAGGTTCAGGGAAGAGTACATGGTGGAGAACTCGTCTCCCTCGTAGATCATGGAGTTTAAGGGTTGAGGAACTAAGGGTTTAGGGGGAGCATAGGAGTGGGAGAGGAAGAAGGTGTAAAAGCATGGGGATAGAAGAGAGAGGAGGGAGGAGGAGGAGAGGGAGGAAGGAGGAGGAGGAAGGAGGAGGAGAAGGGAGGAGAAGGAGGAGGAGAAGGGAGGAGGAGGGAGGAGGAGGACGAGGAGGGGGGAGGAGGAGGGAGAAGGAGAGGGAGAAGATGGGTTGCAAGGTTGGAGGAGAGGGGAGGAGGAGTTGCAAGGTTAGGACATGCTTTTGGACATGGAGTGTAAGGAAGCATGGACAACTTGAGACAATTGCTTAGAATACCAAAGTAGAACTCAACACAATGCCCCAAAGAGTGTGGGCTTCATTCCATTATGGGATATTTATACAAGTTGAAGAGCTTCTCTCTCTGCATGTAGGAATTGTAACACATTCTCTCTCTACATGTAGAACTTGCATGTAGAACTCACATGTAAGAGTTGTATGCAGAACTCAGCATGTAGAAGTTGCATGTAGAACTCACATGTAGAACTTGCATGTAGGAGATGCATGTAGAACTCGCATGTAGGAGTTGCATGTAGAACTCGCATGTAGGAGTTGCATGTAGGAGTTGTATGTAGAACTCACATGTAGAACTCGCATATAGGAGTTGCATGTAGAAATCATATGTAGAACTTGCATGTAGGAGTTGCATGTAGAAATCGTATGTAGAACTTGCATGTAGAACACGCAAGTTGGATTTCTAAGAGGGATTATTTCTAGTCTCATGTAAGTACAAGTGGAGCTTTGCCACTACTCTACACACACATTCTGTTCTACCTAAGTCCATGGCACAGAGACAAGAATGGTATAATCTCAAAGAACTTTATAATGGTGCCAATAAACACCTTGCAATAGTTACAAAGATTTTTTAAGCAAACACCTTCAAATGATGTATCTTGGAGGTATCTTGATGGAGGGGGAAAGAGAGGGAAAGAAGTTTTTTTTTTTGCATGTAGGAGTTGTATGTAGGAGTTGCATGTAGGAGTTGCATGTAGGAGTTATATGTAGAACTCGCATGTAGAAGCTGCATGTAGAACTCGCATGTAGAACTCGCATGTAGGAGTTGCATGTAGAACTTGCATGTAGGAGTTGCATGTAGAACTCACATGTAGAACTCGCATGTAGGAGTTGCATGTAGGAGTTGTATGTAGAACTCGCATGTAGAAGTTGCATTGTAGAACTCGCATGTAGAACTTGCATGTAGAAATCGTATGTAGAACTTGCATGTAGAACTCGCATGTAGGAGTCGCATGTAGAAATCGTATGTAGAACCTGCATGTAGAACACGCAAGTTGGATTTCTAAGAGGGATTATTTCTAGTCTCATGTAAGTACAAGCGGAGCTTTGCCGCTACTCTACACACACATTCTGTTCTACCTAAGTCCATATTGGCACAAAGACAACAATGGTATAATCTCAAAGAGCTTTATAATGGTGCCAATAAACACCTTGCAATAGTTACGAAGATTTTTTTAAGCAAACACCTTCAAATGACGTATCTTGATGGAGGGGAAAGAGAGGGAAAGAAGTTTTTTTTTAAAATTAAAATTAAAATTTTTATTTTATTTTTGTTGTCACCTGCGCATTGTTGATCTCTTGGACAAGGGAGGGAGGAAGGAGAGGAGAAGGGAAGAGAGTGGGAGAAAAGGAGGAGAATGGGAAGAGAGAGGGAGAGAAGGGAGGAGAAAGGGAAGGAAGAGGGAGAGGGGGAACAGAGTGTAACATGAGGGAGAGGGAGAGGGAGGGGGAGGAAGGGAGGGGACCATGATGGGAGCGAGAGTAGAAGGAAGGACTAGAGTAGAAGGAAGGACTAGAGTAGAAGGAAGAGGGAGAGAGGAAGGAAGAGTAGAGGAGGAAGTAATAATTTTTTAAAAATAAATTTAATTAGATAGGTGGGTGACGAGGAGGGAAGGGAAGAGAATGGAGAGGGAAAGAGAGGGAAAGAAGAGGGGAAGGAATGAAGGTAAGGGAAGAGCGAGGGAAGGAGAGAGAGAGAGAGAGAGAGAGAGAGAGAGAGAGAGAGTCATGCTGCCATGGCAGCACAGTGGCGGCGATAAATAAATAAATAAATTTTATTTTTTTTATTTTTTTCTTTTGTCACCGCCCTTGCACTACTGTGGCAACGCGACTCTCTCTCTATCTCTCTCGGTGTGTGTGTGTCACCGCCACACACTATAGAAGAAAGGGAGGGAGAGAGGAGACGAGAAGGAGGAGAGAGAGAGAGAGAGGGAGGGAGGGAGAGACAAGGGGAGAAAGACAGAGGGAGAGAAGGGAGGAGAAAGGAGAGGGAGAGGGAGAGGGAGCGAGGGAGGGGAAGGGGTGCACAACACAAGAGAGAGGGAGAGGGAGTGCAATGCAATGCAAGGGAGAGGGAGAGAGGAAGGCTGGGAAACACGATGAGAGGGAGGGTGTGATTGAAAATGGAGAGGGAGAGGTGAGAGTCAATATACTTCCCTCAAGGAATCAAACTTCCCACTCTAGAAGTCAAACTTCCCTCCCCCTTCCCCCCTTTCCCCCATTCCCCCCTTCCCCCATTCACCATTCCCCATTACCCGATCCCCCCTTTCCCTCCCCCCCCTTCCCCCCTTAAACTCCCCCCCCCTCTCCCCTTCCCCTCCCCCCCCCTTCCCCCCTTTTCTTGATTCCTTGAGGGAAGTATATTGACTCTCACCTTTTCAATCACATCCTCCCTCTCATCATGTTCCCCTTCCTTCCTCTCTCCTCTCCCTCTCCCTCTCCCTCTCCCTTGCATTGCGCTCCCTCCCTCTCCCTCTCTATCTGCCTCTCTCTCATGTTGTGCACCCCTTCCCCTTCCCCTCCCTCTCTCCCTCTCCCTCTCCCTCTCCCTCTCCCTCTCCTTTCTCCTCCCTTCTCTCCCTCCGTCTTTCTCCCCCTGTCTCTCCCTCCCTCCCTCTCTCTCTCTCTCTCTCTCTCTCTCTCTCTCTCTCTCTCTCTCTCCTTCTCATCTCCTCTCTCCCTCCCTTTCTTCTATAGTGTGTGGCGGCCACACACACACACACCGAGAGAGAGAGAGAGAGAGTCGCGCTGCTGCGGCAGTGCAAGGGTGGCAATTTTTTTAAAAAATATCTTTTTTTTGGGGTCGTCGTCACTGTGCTATCATGGCAGCGCGATTCTCTCTCTCTCTCTCTCTATCCTTCCTTACCTTCATTCCTTCCCCCTGTTCTTTCCTCTCTTTCCCTCTCTATTCTCTTCCCTTCCTCCTTGCCACCCACCTATCTAATTAAATTTATTTTAAAAAAATTATTACTCCCTCCTCTACTCTTCCCTTCCTCTCTCCCTCTCTCTTCCTCTCTCCCTCTTCCTTCTACTCTAGTCCTTCCTTCTACTGTTGCTCCCATCATGGTCCCCTTCCTTCCTCCCTCTCCCTCTCCCTCGCATTGTGCTCTGTTCCCCCTCTCCCTCTTCCTTCTCTTTCTCCTCCCTTCTCTCCCTCTCTCTTCCCATTCTCCTCCCTTCTCTCCCTCTCTCTTCCCTTCTCCTCCCCTTCCTCCCTCCCTTGTCCAAGAGATCGGCAGCGTAGAGGCGACGACAAAAATAAAATAAATGAAATAAAATTTAATTTTAATTTTTAAAACTTCTTTCCCTCTCTTTCCCCCTCCATCAAGATATGTCATTTGAAGGTGTTTGCTTAAAAAATCTTTGTATAACTATTGCAAGGTGTTTATTGGCACCATTATAAAGTTCTTTGAGATTATACCATTTTGGCTTTTTGAAACTCTGAATGGTGTTTATTGGCACCGTTATTAACTCTTGGAGATTTCAGAGTTCCGAAACTCTAAAAGGTATTTATTAACACCGTTATTAAGTCTTGGAGATTTTAGAGGACTCTCATGGTAAATTAATCCAATGCATGGATCTTATATATATATACGTACATATGTGCATACGTGCGCATGTACGTATGTACATACGTACGTGCGCACACGCACACACACACACACACACACACGGAGTTTATCCATGGATTTAAATGATTTTTATTTATTAAAGTTATTTATAAGTTAAGAAAAAGTTAAACTTTTAAATGAAGATTCTTTAAAATGAAAAATTATACTAGGATTTCTACAATATAGAGTAATGTAAGAATTACATTTGTTAGTTTTTGCATTATTAGTACAATATGATAGTGTAAGTAAATAAACTCTTTATTTCAAAAAGGTAGGACTTGCCATCTTTTGATTTTGGAAGGATATTTTCATAAAGTAGATTTTTTCAATAGAAATTTAAGTACAAAAATGAATCGGGACCATGCACCAATCTATGTAACAAGTTACGTTAATTTTCATAATTTTAGTTTTATTTGCTACTGCTTTTTATCTTTTGGTGTAGCTTATCTTTGTTACATTTTTATAATTTTGATTTTATTTCCTTCAAAACACTCTTAAAAATTCCTTGTTTTTATGTTTTTATCTGTGTTTTGAAGCGTGAGGTTTTTCCTTAAATTTTATCCATAAACTAGTCCAAAAGTATATATTAAAATGAATTTGTACATTGACAAGTTCAAAATTAATGAAATAAGTGTTTCAAGCACTTGACTCATGAACCTTTGAAATGTAGTAAGTGCATTTGTCGACCCAAAAGGCATAACTCTATAAGATAATACTCCCCACAAAATGATGTCTTCTTTTGATTTGCCTCATGAATGCAAGTTTAAAAGTACCCAGAATACCCATCACATACAAAATACATCTCATGGCTTGCTATTTGGTCTGGTATTTCATCTTGGAATGGTAAAGAAAAATGATCCCTCTTAGTGCAATGCCATGCATTCAAAGGACTAAAGTCCACCCTCCACTGTTTCCTTTCTTTGATGTGACAACTATAGGTGATATCCATTCTAAAACATCAACGAGAAAGATGAATCCAACCTCAAGTAGTTGTGTTACCTCTTTCTATAATGCCTCAGCTTGGATCACCCCCAATCGCCTTAAGAGTTGTTGTTAGTGGTGTCTCCAAAAGACTGAAAAACACCTACACATATCCACTCCTAGAAATGGAAATGCCAGGGTCCTGACTTAGATCTGACTAATGTAGGAAAAAGGAAAAGATAGTACAAAACATACAAAGAACTAAGACTATTGTTTGTAGAGTAGAAATGTTGCAAATAGTTTGTATTTCAACAGATGGCAACAACAACCCTAATGTAGGAGATGAAGAGAGGATGAAGATCAGCTTATAACAACATCCGATAGTGTTCTATCGAGTGACAATGAAAAACAGACATAGTTCAAAACATGATGTGGTGGATAAGGCCACTACTACTTGCTGTTAGGGATAGCTATAACTGTCCCTAAAATTACAAAATTATCCACTACTTATACTAATGTAACTCCCCTTTACTAGGGGTCTACTAACCCTCCTTGGTTGAGGTCCACGTGGGTGGAGAGGTCATCCTCAACACCTGGCACACCCGGTGGTAAGACTTTTTGCAAAAAAGTGGAAGACTCAAACCCTTCACTGGAAGTAGTCCATCAGATGGACCTTGATGGTGTGGGTTGAGTTCGAATCTATTACTGCTCCCTTAGCAACAATTGGGTCTGCTTCATCTGTATCTTCTTTGCAAGTTTCATTCAATTGTGGTTCCTCCTCAAGTGTAGTGTGTGCATCTTTAAAATCTGCATTGGGGGCTAAGGCCTGGTTGGGGGTAGCTATGATTTCTGTATCATGATATTTTGCATCCTTGAAAGTGGCATGCTTTGCAGACAACTGTGTGGACTAGCTATACTGTGTAGCAACTAGCTTCTTAGGCTCTGTTTTCAATTCAAATAATTATGTCTCAACATCCTTTGGCATCTCTCTCTCTTTTGCACCCTTTGCTGTAGCTCTGAGTGTTTCCAATTCATGTGCCATGATTTCATATGTGTAAGCGGCAAATGCAAAGGCCTCATAAGGTTGTTGCGCAATAACAAACAAGTGTTTTTAAAGATTGGACCATAGGTCTTGAGATGTCTTTGCCAGCTGTATCTTCATATCTGTAAGATCGGAGGAGCTGAAAAAAACTCCGTCAACTTCCTCTGCCATTTCTTTGAGTTGCAGATCAACTCCTTCCAAGGCATTTATCCATTCCTTCAATATACAATTCTCAATGTTCAAGTTGGTGTAGGCTGCTCCCATTTGATCCAATTGCAGAAAAAATTATGCCTTCATTTCTTCCAACCAAGTAGTCATAGTTGGTAGGCATTCTTTTTGGACTCTGACTTGAGCAGTGAGTTTGGAGACTTGCTTCTCTTGCATAGTGCTGTACTGGGCATATTCCCTTCTGGTTTCTTCTAGCTCCAACTATGTGACATGGAGCCTTTTATGCATGTCGTCCTACTTAAGCATGTATTCGTGTCCGGCCTTCTTATCCTCTATTAATTCCTACACTTGCTACTTTAGTTGTACTTGTATTTTTCTGCTAATCAACATAGTCTTGCAAAACTCGGAGTGCATGTTATGGCTCGATGATGCATGTATTCCTTCTATAGTTGGACTTTTCAGATTCTATTTAGGGGATTCCTATAAGTCCCCATGTTCTGGACAGGGGAGAATGCTTCAAAGGAGCTTTGGAAGGCATTGTAAGCAGTATGCTGGCAATGTTATCTTTTGGTTTGCTACAAGTTTCTAGATTTTGAAGCATAGATTTTGACCGAGGATTTAACTTGATCTTCTTGGAAGATTTAGTCTCTCCAAGTCTAGCTAGCAGCTCTTCTCCTGCGAGGGGCATATCCCACAGACGTTCGGCTAAGGATTGGCCATACACAGCCATACTGGCTTTCTCCTTGGAGTACTCGACATCCTCCAGTGCTTGTAGCATGTCTCTCTTTGTCCTTTCCTCCTCATGCTGATTGTCGTGCTTTGTTTGTGTCATTGTAATGATGGACTACCTCCAGGGCCTTTGTACCCATTTGACTAGCAAATTCAAATAATGCAGCAATGAATGGCCCTATCTTTGAATGAGCATTGGAGGTGCTCAAGTCCTTTTAGGCGATCTCGCTCATCAGGCGTGAGTGTAGCAGATGTGCCCATGATATCTTGGTTCCCTTCTCGGCTGCTAACCTCTTCCCGCCTCCTCTAGCTTCCTCGAGCCTCCCGTGCATCACCTCCCATCTCCTCTAGCCTCAACCACTTTTCGTCTCCTCCAGCATCCATTGCCTCCCATCTCCTTTAGCCTCCATACAAAGTAAAATCTTCACGCGCATCGCCTCTCGTCTCCTCCATCCTCCATCGCCTCCTCCAGCCTCCATCGCCTCCCGTTGAGCAACCTCCTCCCACTGAGTAGCCTTGACCTCTTCTGCTCTGTAGCCTCCAACACTCGAGTCATTGCCTCCACCACTCAAGTAATATGTGCCATCCCGTTGCTTCATCACCCTTGCCACTTGCAGTCAGCTTGCTCTGTTGCTCCATCTCCGTCAACAAGTGTATCACATCCTTACTCTCCATCTCCATTGTCGCCACCTCCAACTCCATCTTCGGCCTCTCCATCTGCTCATCGGGATGCCCAGCCGCGTTCCTCCCTTCAATAATGATAGCCTGTGCTATGTCTCCTCGCGTGGGATGCCTCTGAGAAAGTATCTTGCTGACATTTGAGCTACCAACATCTCCTGCCTGTGCAACCTTGATCCGCTCCATATCTCAACCTCCAGTAGTGTAAAGCCAGCTCCATCACTCCAGCAACCAGCTTCATCGACCAGCAGAGCCAGCTCCAAGGACTTCACGTCCTCAGCTCACGTACAATCTCTCTCTCTCTCTCTCTCTCTCTCTCTCCCCCCCCCCCTCCCTTCTTCCACTTATCTTTCTTTTGCCTGGGTAGAAAAGCACACACACTCTCTCTCTCTCTCCCCCCCCCCTTCTTCATGTCCTCAGCTCACGTACAATCTCTGTCTCTCTCTCTCTCTTCTTCCACTTATCTTTCTCTTGCTTGGGTAGAAAAGCTTGCACTTTTATACCTCTACCCTCTATCTATTGTATGCATAGAAATGTACGGGACATTTTTAAAGAGAGAGAGAGAGAGAGAGAGAGAGAGAGAGAGAGAGGTGTGGGCTATAGCAAGGCTCTGTGTGTGTTTTTACATTGATAAGGGGAGGAGACAATGTATGGCAAAGATGCAAGGCACATAAGTGAACCTGCTACATGCTACTATGTTATATGGGCAAAACGAGCTAGCACCATTTCTATGAAAGCTTCAACAAGCCTACCTTGGAGAGACAGGGTCAAAGGGATAGAGGACATCATGTGGGTGAGGAGAAAAACAAGGAAGAAAATGAAGCATAGGAGCCAAGGTATGCAGGTCGGGGTTTTTGTCTCTACCCATGGATCACAAAAGGTGCTATAAAATTGATACCATTGATGTAGTGGGAATTTCAAGGGCACATTATCTCACAATATGGAATGGAAATAGATCCAAACAAAGTGTCAGCCATACAACATGCCAAACCATCCAAAAATAGTAAGCAACTTCAGAGATTTATAGGCCACATTAAATGGCACTACAAATTTCTTAGATACCTCGCTCACATATGCTATCCTCTCACAAAACTCACACGGGAAACTGAGCCATACATCTGGGGTGATGCACAGCAATATGCTTTTAATATCTTGAAGAAAATGTTGATGATAGAACCTATACTACAACCCCCTGACTGGACTCTTCCATTTGAGGTTTTGTGGTGGCTTCTAATGCAGCAGTAGGTGTAGTGATTATACAGCAAAAAACACCTAAGTGGTTCAGACCAGTTTACTAATAATGCCAACAGAATCTTAACAAAGCATGAAAAGAACTATGCATTCATAGAGAGGGAAGCACTTGCAATGATCTATGCATTGCACAAATTTTGGCATTATTTATTGGGCAACAAAGTGAATTTTCATGTAAATTATCAAGCTCTCATTTACTTAGTGAATAAACTACAATTAATAGGAAGATTGGCTAGATGGATGCTCTTGTTGGAGGAGTTTGACTATAGCATTGTGCATAGGCCTAGAAAACAACATGCCACTGCTGATTACTTGAGCAGGTTGCTATTAGGGGAATCTTGAATTGACGAAAGGGAAGGTTGATTTTGAGGGACTTCCATTGGAGTATGTGAGGATACCAGCCTATTTGTTGCTTGTTGAGTTGCGCTTATTGTCGATAGAGAGAGGGCATCTGCCACTACATTGTACTTACCAGGGCAGTAAGAAATTGTGAAGGAGTAATCTTGTAATAGTAGCCCCCAATGTGCTAGATGACCTTGTAATTTTTCCTTTTTAAGAAGGCTCATCAAGCACTACTACACACGGGCCCTATTTTGATGCTTAAGCACCAATCGTCAGTAACCAAAGCGGGATTCATCAAGTATCGTTATATAGCGACGTTTAAAGAGCGTCACTATATAGCGACACTTATTAGACTTGTGAATGGTCGTTATATAGTGACACTGAGACAGTTTTCTATAGCAACGTTTTACAGAGAGTGTTTTTTCCCATACCGACCTTTAAAGATAGTTTTTTCCAATGATAATTATTTTTTCCTTTTCATACATGTTTGATCCTTTGAGAGAATAAAAGTACAAGAGCATGTACATCAAGCCTTTGAAGCTCATATATTCATGTCCAAGTTTGAGATGAAAAAAATCAATGAAGAGCATTTACATCAACGGCTTCATCCTGAGCCAAGTCTAACGCGCCAAACAAGTCTATCTCTAACTCTATACCAAGTTGATCTCCTATATCATCATCGTACTCTAGCATCGTATGTTCACCTAAGACTTGATCATCTTCTTCAAGAAAGTGTGGTGTGTGAAGAGAGTGGGAGAGAAGTAAGGAGTCTCACTTGCGGCTTTCTCACATACACAATGGGGAAATACACAAAGGTGGAGGCTGAAAACAATTTTCCTCTTCTTAGTTGTGAAAGCCAAAAGAACTCACTCTTAGTACAAAAGGAACAGGTGAACCCTATATGTGGGTCTCAAACCAAACTCAGCTAACTAAGGTGGCATACTAACTGAGCCACTAACTAGAGTACATAAAGAGAGCTGTCATCCAGCTATTATTCATGGGCAGTGTACCAACCGCATCTGCAGCTAACAAGTCGGTGACATAAATGCACAACGGTCACCCTGGCATATCACGAGTGGAGCTCGATATCTCAATACTCCCCCTCAAGCTCAATCCCAATTCTTGGACACCAAGCAGGTCTCTGACTTGCATAGCTTCTCTGCACCCAATGCCTTCATGAATATGTCAGCTCCTTTGTGCTGACATAAACTAGATCAATAAACCCTTCTAGAACCTTCTCCCGCACATAGTGATAATGCACCTCAATGTGCTTTGTTCTAGCATGATAGACTGGGTTATTTGCCAAGTGTATACTGCTCATGTTGTCACAATAAATGACAACTGGCCCATCTGTAGACTGATGCATATCATAAAGAAGCTTATGCAACCGAGCTACCTCACATGTAGCCATCGTTGTACCCTTGTACTCAGCCTCTGTGCTCGACAAGGCAACTGTAGGTAGTTTCTTGCTGCTCCACGTGACTGCAGCACTCCCAAAAGAGAACACATATCCACTGGTAGATCATCTATCAGAAATACTACCAGCCCAATCAGCATCAGTGTATCCATGTAACTATATCTGAACCCCAGTCTCATAAAATAGTCCATACTGCAACGTGGACTTCACATACCTCAGTATGCGTCTAGCCGCATCCAAATGTGGTTTCCTTGGAGCCTGCATAAATTGACTTACCAACCCAACATCATAGCTCAAATCTGGCCTGGTAATAGTCATATAAATCAAACTTCCTACTATGCGTGTGTACATAGTAGGGTCTTCCAGAAGCTCACCTGCATCTGCACTCAACTTCACATTCTGCTCCAAAGGAATTGAAATAGGATTACAACCTGTCATCCCATATTTGGATAGCATGTCCAATCCATACTGCCTCTGCAAGAGCCATATCCCACTTGTGGATCTAATCACCTCAATGCCCAAAAAGTAACGCAGCTCTCCCAAATCCTTCATCTCAAACTTCTGTTTCAATAGCATTTTCACATGAAAGATATCTTCATCACTATCACCTGTGATGATCAAATCATCAACATAAATGACAAGTAGCATAATACCTTTCTCTGTTTTTCTCACATAAAGTGAGAAATCTGCCTTGGAAATTTGAAAGCCAATAGTGACAAGATACTGTCCTATCTTGTCAGAACATGCTCTGGGTGCTTGCTTCAAGCCATACAAGGCTTTCTTCAACCTGCAAATAAACTCAGGATAAACAGCATGAACATAACCTTGTGGCTGCTCCATATAGACCTCTTCTTGCAAATCACCATGCAAGAAGGCATTCTTTACATTCATCTGATGTAAAGACCATCCCTTTGATGCAGCCATAGCAATGACTGCTCTTACGGTTGCCATCCTTGCAACTGGACTGAATGTTTCTTCATAATCAATGCCATATGTCTGTGCATACCCCTTAACAACTAATCTTGCCTTGTATTTGCTCACAGAACCATCTGCATTGTGCTTCACCTTATAAACCCACTTGTAGCCAATTGCATTCTTGTCTTTAGGCAAAGGCACCAATTCCCATGTAGCATTTGCTTCCAAGGCATCCATTTCTTCATCCATGGCTTTCTCCCATTTTTCTTTTCCCATGGCTTGCTCAAAAGAAGTGGGTTCTGGTTCTTGTATCACTTTGACCATATAGGCATAGTGAATGGCTGTAAATCCATCATATTTCAGCCTATCCACAGGATACTTAACTCTGGTAGACCTGCGCAAAATAGGCTCACTACCAGGTGCTCTTAAAACATCCCTTGTCTTCCTTACTCCAGGTGTAACAATAGAAGGAATACCCAACTCATCATCAAGGCTCTGTTTTGAGCCACTGGATTCACCATCCACATAAGAGTGACCTGCATTCACATCAACCATGGGCTGATCTACTTTCTCTTTTTCTTTTCCTGATACTTGCATACCACTATCTGCATTGCTTTGAGGAGATTCTCCTGATCTCAATCTGCCTGTCCATGGCGAAGTATGTGAACCACCACTAGAGGACACTACAGGTCCACTAATATTTTGTGATTGCTGCTGTGAATTCTATGCAGCATTACCATTTTGTGCATCTACATCATCAATCACATTTACTGGTTTATACTAGCTGCTCATCTCATCAAAAACAATATCTCTACTCACTGTAAACTTATGAGTAGAAGGGTTATAGCATCTATACCCTTTCTGTTGCAAAGAATAACCAATAAAGATGCACTTCTCAGCTTTTGGATCCAGCTTGGATCTCAACTCATCTGGCACATGAACGTAGGCAATGCAACCAAAAACTTTCAAATGAGAAATATCTGGTTTCCTACCAGTATACCTCTCCTCTGGCATCATGCCATGTATTGCTGCAATGGGAGTCCTGTTCATTATGTAGACTGCTGTAGCAACTGCTTCAGCCCAATAATAATATGGCAGGTCTTTTTCATTGAGCATGGCATGAGATACCTCTCCAATATGCCTGTTTTCCTTTCTGCAAGTCCATTTTGCTGTGGGGTATGACTGCATGAATATTGCTGCTTTATGCCATGCTCCTGCAGGAACCTTGCAAACTCATTTGAGAGGTACTCTCCCCCTCCATCTGACCTTAGGCATTTTATTTGCAAGCCTGTTTCTTTTTCAACCATAGATTTAAAAGCTTTGAAATGCCCAAACACTTCACTTTTCTTTTTCATAAAATACACCCAAACTTTTCTGCTATAGTCATTAATAAAAGTGACAAAATAATGACAGCCTCCAATAGATGTAGCTTTAGTAGTCCACACATCAGAGTGGATTAATTCCAATGGCCTCTTACTCTCTTGAACATGTCTAGGAAATGGTTTCCTTGCCTATTTTCCAAAATGACAGGCTTCACATACCTTATGCATTTCTGCAACCTTGAACTTAGGCAATCCTGCAACAATATTTTGGGACTGCATTAATTTAAGTCGCTATACATTAACATGACCAATGCATTTATGCCAGATATCAATATTTGCAACTACACCGGTCCCATGTGCAAACATTGCTGCACTCAATTCAGGCATGTCCGCATCCAATGTAAACATCCTGCCCTTCTTCTTCCCTTTTTCTATCAAGTGACCTTTATTTTTCATATCCTTAACAAAGCATCCATGAGGATTAAATCTGACCTGCAAGCCTTGCTCAACCATTTGACCAATAGAAATCAGGTTCTTGGTGATATTCGGGACATGAAATACATCAAACAAGTATTTCTTTTTCCCATCCTGCATAGACAAAGGAACTTTACCAATGTGCATAATAGGATGTGCAGTATCATCACCAGTCTCCACAAATCCTGGTCTTTCCATTTTCCTTGCATCTTGCATCCATTCTGCATGACCTATCATGTGGTTTGATGCACCTGAATTAACATACCACACATCATTGCTTTCTTCTTTACTTGTCACAGAGTTAGTCATGTGCTGCACCATAAACAAATGCTCATTTCTGTCATCACCATGTCTACTAGAGGATGCATAATTGCCTTGCTGCAATTTTCCATTCATGATGTCATTTTGCTTTTTATAGCAGTCTTTAGCCATATGACCCATTTTACCACAGTAGTAGCATTCAACATTGCTATTTGCATTTTGGCCTCTCTGCCATCCACCATGACCTCTTTGGCTCCCCCCACCTCTAAAGTTACCATGTCCTCCTCCATAGGACTGGTTTTCTTGAATTTGCTGCATATTCTGATTTTTGCCTCGGCCTCCAGATCAGCCTGCTCTACCTCTTCCTCTACCTCTTCCAGCATTTGAGTAGAAGACACTTTCTTTTGAAGTTCCTCCTGAAGAAGATGCACCACCATTTCTCCGCTCTTCAGAAATTAGAAGAGCAATCAACTCTTCAAAATCAAGAAAGTTCTCACGGACGGCAATGGATGTCCGAAACTGTGCATAATCCTTTCCTAGACCATTAAAGGTCACTGAAACTAAATCATCATCTTCCACTAGCAACCCAATGGAAGCAAGTGCATCTACAATCTTCTTCACATTCATGTGGTAGTCATTGATGCTCATATTTTCTCTCTGCACATTATGCAACTCTTGCTTGAGCTGCATTTTCCTGGCTTGCATATTTGTGCTATACATTTCTGTCAAAGTATCCCATGCGTCCTTCGGCGTGCTTGCATCCTGAATATGCACAATCATAGAATCTGAAATACTGATAGACAGCTAGTACATAACTTTTTTGTCTCTCTCATGCTAGCCTTTAAATGCCTAAAACTCCTGTTGATTGGGAACATTAGGAATAACTGGTTCTTGTTCAGCTCCAGTAATGAACTCCCAATAGCCTTTTCCCTTAAGGAAATTCGTCATTCTAAACTTCCATGCTGGGAAGTTGTTCTTGTCAATCTTTTCAGTGACAATCTATGAAAGAGCATCAGACGCCATTATAGAACACTGCAAAAATATTCTGTCATTGTAACAAACACAACTTTTGCCTCACAAGGGCAAATCTACAAAACTGATGAAAGTGGTATTTGACCACACATTCACTTCCTAGTGACGCTTTTGCATATACTCCCCTCTCACCGCTGCGAAGGGTATCCCAATCTGAGATAGTGCACTCTTGCACTTTCCGGTTGTGCTACCAAACTCGAAAAAGGAAAGGAACACTGATCCTCTTACTAACACACCGCAAACTTGGTTTGCTTACTCCTTACCACAAACCGAGCTCTGATACCATGTGAAGAGAGTGGGAGAGAAGTAAGGAGTCTCACTTGCGGCTTTCTCACATACACAATGGGGAAATACACACAAAGGTGGAGGCTGAAAACAGTTTTCCTCTTCTTAGTTATGAAAGCCAAAAGAACTCACTCTTAGTATAAAAGGAATAGGTGAACCCTATATGTGGGTCTCAAACCAAACTCAGCTAACTAAGGTGGCATACTAATTGAGCCACTAACTAGAGTACATAAAAATAGCTGTCATTTAGCTATTATTCATGGGCGGTGTACCAACCGCATCTGTAGCTAACAAGTCGGTGTCATAAATGCACAACAGTCACCCTGGCATATCACGAGTGGAGCTCGATATCTCAACATGGTGATTCTTGATGATCATCATCTTCTTCCTCAATATCGTGATCTCCATCTTCCTCCCGTACGATGTCATTATCTGCATCTTCCTCTTGGCTCATATTGTGATCTTCATCTTCTTCACTAGATCCATCTAGATCAATTGGATCTGGCATTGGTAGTGGCATCTCCATATCCACATCTCAATCTTCAAAAATTTGCTTACTTCGTGGTGCAACTTGGATCATGTACCACCATCTTGGATCAAAATGATCCGGATGAAAAACCACCTATATTGAAGATGGGTGCCAAATGCCATCAATTATATATATGAAATTATGCTTAAGTACATGTATCAATGGATCTTTAAAAACAAAAGATTCGATTAATTGAATAATTAGTATGCACCTGCTCACAATGCTTGGGAAGAACAAACGTATCACTTTCATCGGTCCAAAGTTTGGTGGAGTCTATTGCAAAGAAACCACTACCGTCTTTTCTCACTTTTGCATGGGGACCGTTGTAAATAGTTCTAAACCATTTTACATCAAGAATGAAAACACTAAATCGTCTGAAAACAATTTCATAGATTTCGCATATGGTTCCACAATAATCCAACTGTTAGGAGAGAAGATTGGTATCCGAAGCACTTGCTTGACTATCTTGTGTGAAGTTAGCGATGACTCCACAATCATACATGACTCTCTTTGAATCGATGCATTCCACATGAAAAATGTCATCCATATGACCATAATGCAGTGTACTTTTTGTACTGCAAAAGAGCATCATTAAAACAATGAAGATGCATCTATTTTATAGCGTATATTGCCACAAATAATTACTTAATTACGTCAAGAGATAAGAAACTTACATGCATCATACATCCAAATGATAACTCTAGCTCGCACTCATTTATTGTCTCTCCATCACATTCGGCTTTATGTAGAGCCAGTTGTAGCCAATCAAGTGACATGTGAGTGGGGAGAAGGGCGAGATCCAGTGGATATAGTTGCGATCGCCTGTACATTACTCTGAATCTTGTCCTTGCATTTATTCTTTTTGCTTTGGCCGCTTCATATCTCTCAATCCACTTCTGCATCTCCTTGCTATTGAGGATACAAAACTTATTGAATTTCTCCATTTGCTCTTCGCTCATCTTTCTTTCAATCCCTTTTCCTTGGGGAACCTTGCCAATGATGCGATCATCATCCTTGTTATACCAAGCATGCGGCATATCGGGATCCGTGGATGCAAGAAACTCCGTGATATATACTAATGACTCTTGCACAAGCCATCCCTCTGCCATGCTTGCTTCTGGTCTTGCTCTTTGTCTTACAAATACCTTCAAAGTTTTCATAAACCGCTCGAGAAAAAACATCCATCGACTATGAACAGTACCTGCAATGGCCACCTCATCAACTATGTGCACAAGCAAGTGCACTTGAGTTGTCATAATGGTCAAGGGAAAAAGCTTCTCAAGCAAGCATACGGCTTCGATGGATTCCACACTAGCCTTCTCGATGCTTGATATGGAGATCTCTTTTTGAGATATCCACCTATTTTACACACCCATGTAAGATATATTCATAATCAGTCTACAGATTATTCAGCTTAAATTGAAGAAAATGCAATCAATGCGATTTGATAGTAAGCATACCTCACAATACCACTAATCTTGAATATAGCATTTCTAACATGTTCTTGTAAGCACCCTTTTATTGTAATTGGGAGAATGAACTATCAAAGCAACAAAGAAGTCATGTCAATAATATAACATAATCATAATTATCTCATAATTACACTAACGCATCACGATTATTGGTACACTAATCCCACATCTTAGAATACCTCTGTAAGACCTTGTGCCAATCATGGGACTTGAGCCACTAAGCTTATTGTCCTTTGAAAATGCTCCTTTCAAGCAACGCATGTACCCTGTGGATGTTTGAAAAGAGGCAATGTTTACCTTGACCGCTGCCTTCTCTCTCGTGGAGAGGATCCATGTTGCTTTCGGGAGGATAACTTTTCCCGAAGCACACACTTGGGGCCACAAATGAGACATCCTATTCATAGCACGCAAGTCTTCTCGCACTCCTCTGGAGTCTTTGGAACCAACTAAGTGTGCCCAAATAGTAGCCCCCACATTCTTGAAGATATGCATGAGATCCAAGAGATGATTGATTTGTAACTGACCCCAATAAGGAAGCTCGTGAAATATCGATAGCCTCTTCATACCATGAGGAGGTTCCTCTCCATTCGCCCTCCAAGCCTTAATCCAGTCACTTGCCTTCAAATATGGCGGTGGTGGATCAAGGTGACCTCCACGTGCGAGATGGTCTAGCAGAAGGTATCGAGAGTATGACCTTCATAAACATTTTTCCTCATATGTTTGGAGTATCGTGCAAGCGATTTCAAACCCAGTCCACAAATAGGACAAGCATGGTACCCACTTGTAACAAGTCATGCACGTGTGCATGAATGTGTTAGTATAAGAGATGTGTGCGAAAGAGAATAATCCTATATTGTACATGTAAAGACACAACCGCGTACTTGCGCACTCTCCATATCCTGGGTAGTCATACATGGTCCACATCAAGATATCCCTGACCAAAATATCATTGGTATGTCTAGGAGCTCTGAAAATATCAAAGACCCGCACTCCTCTCCATAAGATTTGTAACTCCTCTATCAAAGGTGCCATGCACACATCCATATTTTTGGCATTGTACTTCCTTGGCACAAGTAGTGCAAGCATGAGGTGTCCTTTCTTTATTGTTAGCCATGGTATGATATTGTAATTCACCAAGACTATGGGCCATGTCGACCAAAATGTCGAGCATAAGCCAAAAGGATTCACGCCATCCATGGCGAGCCCCAGATGTAAGTTGTGTGGCTCCCTTGCAAAGTCTATGTGCTTCCAAGCTACACAATCTGTGGGAATCCTCAATGTGTCATTAGTGGACTGATGAGATGCATGCCAAGTCATCAACTCCACGATGGATTTGCATCGGAACATGTGCTGCATTCTTGCAATAATGGAAAAGTGTCTCAAGACCTTTACCGGTATCTGCTCACTATGCAAGTCATCCCTATATTGTTGTTCCCCACACTTCAGACAACTAGCCAAATCTCTATGCTCATGAGACGAAAGAGAATATAGTCATTACAGCAAGCATGGATGGTATCATAATCCATACCCACCATTGTTAGCATCTTCTTTGCTTCATCGCTTGATGCGGGCATGGTATTTGGTGCACGCAACATCTTTTGGAGCAACCTATCACAATTCAAACATACATAGGCTTTGAATAATGATGATTCTCACCTCTCTTTTCCCCTTTTCTTTCTCTTTTTCCCTCTTTCAAAGCAACAAAGAATATCTGTAAGACATTGAGGAAGCTTAGAATCCTATAGCATGACATTAAGCAAGCATTTACAGACTCTTGCATTCTTTGAATTAGAGTGAGAGAAGTCTGTATCTGCTTGCTGAATGGTAGGCTATTGAAGCTTCACATGGGAAAAAAGAGAGAAGGAAAGAGAGGAGAAAAGAGAGGAAAAGAGAGGAGAAAAAAGAGAGAAAAAGAGAGTAGAAAAAGGAGAAAACAGAGGAGAAAAAAGACAGAAAAAGAGAGGAGATAAGAGAGAAAAAGAGAGAAAGTGAAAAGAGAAAAATGGGGATAAAAGAGAGAAAGAGAGGAGAAACGAGAGGAAAATAGAGGAAAAGAGAGGAGAAAAAAGAGAGAAAATAGAGGAAAAGAGAGGAGAAAAAAGAGAGAAAATAGAGAAAAAGAGAGGAGATAAGAGAGAAAAAGAGAGGAGAAAAGAGACGAAAGGAGAGGATAAAAGAGAGTCACAATTCAAACATACATAGGCTTTGAATAATGACGATTCTCAAACATACATGATGATTATGAAAACAAACAATATCCAAATAATGTGTCAAATTAATGTAGGACCTAACCTCATTAAGGCTGAGACACTTGTATATGACCACCCATACTTTGCTTGCAGATTCAAGATTGAGAGAGAAGCCCGTAGTTTAGACATCCTAGCACCCTTGTACAACTGTGTTGATTGCAACTCTCGCATATTGACCTCAGACTCTGACATCACATGTACATGTGATGTAGTACCCCTAAAAATAGAATCCATCATGTCCACCATACCCTTGTCATCATCTGGCACATCCGGGAGACTATAGGCTTGCTCAAACTATGAACGTATATGCCCACCCTTGCCACCCTCCTCATCCTGCTGTCTCAAGATTTCGTGTAAATATAAGATCTTGTCTCAAGGTTTCGTGTCATAATGGTATCCAATATTAATATGAACTCAAATAGCATTGAATTACCAATGATCCATCATTACGTGCAACACCAACGGTGGGTACTGGTTTGGGCTTCTCCCCATACATCCGCAAGTGGCGCATGACAATACGACATTGATGTCGTACTTCTCGCTTGCAATGAGTGCAATGACAATAAAACCTCTCTGTAAGCCACTCTATGCTCCCGGGCGTTGGCGCATCATCTGATGAGCTTCCACTCATCCCTTCCATCTGCACACTTCCAAAATCACAACATGAGCTGTAAGGAAATCTATTAAGATCCAAAAAATAGCCACCCATGAGCTCCTTTTCTCTCTTCTAACAATAAGTGCCCGGAACCGTCGCTATATAGCGATGCTTTGACCTTTTTGTCGCTATATAGCGACGCTTTTTGGATATAAACGTCGCTATACAGTGACTGACCAGCGTCGCTATATAGTGACGCTGGGGACTGAAACCCGAAACCCTGCGTGATGCCATCTTTCACATCTCTATTGCAAGAAAAGCAAAAATCTCTCCTCCCATCTTATATTCTACGACCTCGCTTTCCTCCTCTCTATTCCCCACTCCTCACTCCTACCCAACCCCTCTCCCAACACTTGTTCTCCCTCTCCACCCTTCTCCCTCTCTGCTTATGTGAAAGGAAGTTTTTCAAGAAGGTGGGTCTCTTTAAGAAATGTAGGTTCATTTTTTGTGAGTGTTGAAGCATGTTTCTCCTTGTATTGCTAAGGTTATGTGCTAATTTTCATGCTTGATTTTCAGAGGTTAAGGACAAAATACGAGATTTGGTGAAAGAAAGAAGACTCACCTCTTCTCTTTTTGGTATTTCTCTTCCTCCTCTTTCTCCTTGTTTGTAGGCTTATGCTTTCTCCTTGTTTGTAGGCTTCTCCAAACTCATCCAATCCCTTTGAAAAGTTGCTTCTCCAAACTCCTCCTTCCTCTAGCTAGTTATATGAAAAAATGGTATGTTTTCTCTTTTTGTAGGGCCAGTCCATGAAACACGGTTTGGGACTTTTCCAGGTAAGAAAGTGCTTCCTCTTTTTCCCTTTTGTTATTTTCATTATTTGCATTGGCCTGCAGCTAACGCCTTAAGCACTACCTGCAGTGATGGGCGTAGGAACCCTCTCTTTCCCTCTCTTCTCTTATTCCCTATTCTTCCCCTCTTCCCCTCCTTTCCTCCCTCTTTCCCCCGTCTTTCCCTCATATGCTCATGCATAAGCATAAGCATATGCTTTCCCTCTTTTTCTCTTATGCATATGCTTTTCCTTCTCTTATGCTTATGCTCTTTTCCCCTCTTCTTTTTCCCCTCTTTCAATCTCTTTTCCCCCTCTTTCAATCTCTTTTCCCCCTCTTTCAAACATATTCTTTCTCTTTTATGCATATGTTTTTCCTTCTCTTATGCTTATTTTCTTTTCCCCTCTTCTTTTTTCCCTCTTTCAATCTCTTATGCATATGTTTTTTCTTCTCTTATGCTTATGCTTATGCATGAGCATATGTCTCCTTCTCTTTTTCCCTCTCTTTTTCTCTTCTTTTCATAAGCATATGCCTATGCCTATGCTTATGTATGAGCATATGCTCACATGCTTATGCATAAGCACAAGCATTTGCTTTCTCTCTTTTTCCCTCTTCCTTCTCTTCTTTTCCCCCTCTTTCAATCTCTTTTCCCCTCTTTAAATCTCTTTTTCCCTCTTTCAATCTCTTTTCCCCTCTTTCAAACATATGCTTTCTCTCTTTTTCTCTTATGCATATGTTTTTTCTTCTCTTATGCTTATGTTTATGCATGAGCATATGTCTCCTTCTCCTTCTCCTTTCCTTCTCTTCTTTTTCCCTCTCTTTTTCTCTTCTTTTCATAAGCATATGCTATGCCTATGCTTATGCATCATGCTCATATGCTTATGCATAAGCATAAGCATAAGCATATGCTCTCTCTCTTTTTCTCTTATGCATATGCTTTCTCTCTTTTTTCTCTTATGCATATTTGGTTCTTTTCCCCTCTTTCAATCTCTTTTTCCCTCTTCTTTCTCTTCTTTTCCCCTCTCCTGCTCTAATGCTTCTCCTTCTCTTTTCCTTCTCTTATGCTTCTCTTATGCTTCTCCTTCTCTTATGCATATGCTTTTCCTCATATGCTTTCTGTCTTATGCATATGCTTATTTCCTTCTCCTTAGTCGTATTCAATTCTTTTTTCACATGCTCCTTAGCCGTATTTGGTTCTTTTTTTTTCCAAACAGATTCTAAATGGAACAACCATGCCCTCACCCATGGGTGTCCTCCCTAAACCCCAACCCAGTTCCCCACGTCGCAGGGATTATAGACATAGCTTCGCTACTAGCTCATGTAAAAGAGAAGATTGCATAAGAGAGTGACTGGGTGAAGTACAATGTGGGTGTGCGTGCTTCTAGGTAGGGTCCAAGCTGAAGGGTAGTGGAGCAAGGGCGACTGAGGAACGCACGACACAACCTACAAGATCTTCATAGGTTGTGGAGAGATCGCCACGACTGATGGAGCCTCAAATATGATTGTGTAAAGGACATAATGGATTGTGTGGAGGCATTCGTGGATTGCGAGTACATAATCGTTGAAGAGCATGACCGCATATTAGAAGAGGTGGAGGATGAGGTCCCCAGTGACCCGCCTAGTGGTGCAGAGGAGGAAAGTACCTCAGACAGTAACGCAAAGCAGTAGACCTTCTCTTGGAGAATGTCTCTTTTGGAGGTAAATTTTTCTTAAGCATACTTTGGAGACATATATTTTTTATATATGTAATTTTGCAGACATACTTTTGGTCTCTATTTTTTATATATATACAAAAATCTTATTGGATTCCACTTGTCTTTCATAAATATTTGTCTTTTCAAAACTAGCTTTTCATAATTGTCTTAAGTAAATAATTGTCCTTTCATATTTATCCTTTATGCGCTGATGTCATTTCATAATTTTCACAAGTGATTAGTTGCCTACCCGTAATTTCTTGAGTTTGAATTTCATAATTGTCTCAAGTAATTAATTGTCTTTCCGCTTCTTACCCGCTCTTTTTTTTGTTTTTTATTTTCATGTTTGTGTCTATGTTTGTCCAATCCCCCCAAATTAGACATGGGATCACATCGCACGTCGGACGAGTACGAAAACCCTCGTAGGAGGAGACATCATGATCTCTATTCTCCAGAGGACTTTGATTCCAGTCAGGCGACACCTCAGGGGCCTACCCCTGCGACTACCCTTGGCTTGACTCCTCTCGGATGTAGCATTGTGACTACTCCTCTTGGAACTCCTTTGCTAGCAGCCCATGGCTTTGTCAGGAGTACCAATGAGTTTGTCGCACAGATGACTGATGTAGAGGCAGTGAGATTCTTCTTTCTACTATCCCAGAGGACCTCAGCAAATCCCTCTCCTACACCGACGGCTGGACCTATTGTCCAGCCGTCCCCTCTAGCCCCTTCGACTGAGGGGTCATCACCTGGGCGTGCCCATCATAAGGGAAGGAAGAGTAGGAGGGGTCGCTTATGTTGTGCTGACTCAGGAGATGTAGATGAGTCAACACACTCACATCCCTACATGTCTCCACTTGTCCCGAGACCCAGTACCAGTTAGGTCCCTTGCCCTCTCCTACTCCTACTGCTACTTCTTGCTCCGTAAGCGCTCACAGTAACACCACTCGCTTTGACTCTACCATTACCATGAGTCCTCCTTACCTGATCGAGGACCTGTCCTATGAAATCATGGTTGCTGGAGAGATAATAGAAAATAAAAAAGAGCTCAGCAGTGATGGCCACCATGAGGCGGTTGATGAGCCACCACTTCAAGAGCGGCATAGCTACTGACTGGAGGTACCAAGATGAGGGAAAGAAGCAGGAGTCATAGATGAATTGAAAAGACAATATCCTAACCCTCCAAATTGGGGTTCAATTCGAATTATATGAAAGAGCGAATGGGGGTCCTCTTGGAGCATCGTAGGTCAACCTTGCATAGTTCCATTGCAAAGGGGAAGGCTAAACCCAGTTGGGCACACAAAGCTGATTGAAAGTTTTTGAAGAAGCAGTACAAGGACCATCCTGAACTGTTCGATGGTTAGAGGAGGGCTATTAGGAGACGGCTAGACTCCGTAGGTACTTCGCACTTTGGTGCAGGCGGACGGTTGGCATTCGAGGCAACCGTGGTAAGTCTACCTCTTCTCATTTAATGTATTGTTCTATTTGTTTTACTACATATTGCATGAACTTTATCTAACTCTCGTAAATTGGGCCCACAACAAGCTGCGATGGGTCGCCTTCCTACAGACATAGAGACAAGACACACGTTTCGCGTAGGAACAAAACCATGGTTTATTGAGCAAGAGGCACTAGGAGCGACGGTCGATTGGGCTGAGGTGGCTGCTCGCACGGTATAAATCTACTCCTACTTGTAATCTTACTTTTTAAACTATTTTATTCTTTAAATTCCAATCTAATTTCCAATTAATATGGTTTCACTCTTAGAATCAAAGCTCAAACGTCCCATCAGCGGAGGTGAGCATGATGATGAGGGATTAGGCTTACACAGCTTCGATGAGGGCTAGGGATCTAGGCGCAGCTCACGACGGCCAAGGATCAGGCACAGCTCACGAGCGCCAAGGATCAGGCCAGCGCGACGAGGACGAGGATGAGGATGAGGATGATGATTCAGATGAGCAGTAGTGGTAGTAGTAGTTTGCATATACTTTGCCATGTATATGCTTTTGTATATCGGCTAGCAACAAGACAAAGCACCCATAGATGTGCACACAGACGTGTTTACTGAACTAAATAAAAAACGTACAGGCGTATCTTTTTACGCGTCTATTTCTACGTCTAGAGACTCGCATCTAACAGCGCGTCTATATAGTAAATACACACGCATATAGACGCGCATTTAGACACCTAAATAAACGCTCTGCTTAAAAATTTAAAAAATAGACAGATGCATTGTTAAACGCATGTATAGATGCATTTTTAAACGGTCTTATAAACGCGTTTATAGATGCGCAAATAAACGCTTCTCGAACAGACAGACGCGTATATAGACGCGTTTATAGACGCACTGATAGACGTGCTTTATAATATTTTTTTTAAAATTTATAGAATGCTGTGTATGTTGTGTATGCTATATGGTTACAAGAATCCCATTTCCACATTGTGTAATTCAATTCTTACAGCCAACCGCATTTTAATTACAATTCCAAATAAAACATTACAACTCCAAAACACAATAAAATTAAAAGCTCAAAAAGTGCTTGTATGTACATATAGCACGAAGCTAAGCCACGTCATGTGGCTTCAAGTACAAAAAATAAGGAAGCTAAGCCACGTCATGTGGCTTCAAGTACAAAAAAATAAGAGGAGTGTATATACAAGAGGCACGAAGCCAAGCCAGTGGCTTTAAGTACAAAAAAGAGTAGCTAGCACTACTTCTACGACTAATCTATGTTCTACATGTCCTCGCTCCCTTCCACGCTCCCTTCTACGCTCCCTTCTATGCCTCCTTCCTCGTCTTCTTTCTCGTCGTCTTGTGAACGGGCCTATAAACAAGGGACAACATATATCAATGTATGAAAAATCAAATCTTTACTTATAATATTGACATTATTTAATTACTTTCAAATACCTCGGGGGCCGCTGTAGTAGCCCGGATATATTGCTCCTCAGTAATCAACCCATCATGATAGAAGTGCCTCCATGTATCTCCTCTGCGATGGTGGCAGTGGTAGGCTGTCTCGATAGGAGTAGGGTATCTGCCCATGATCTCAAGCTGCAAGACGACACAATTTGTGGAGGGATTAGTACAAAGAAACAACCTCCTAATAAACTACATAAGCAATATAATTTGAGATCGATACTTACACATTGCCTCCATGTGCTGCAGACTGGGGTCCTCCCTCACTGACTTCATTGCTTTCTTCACTTACGCTTGTGAGCAGTGTGGGGCGGGCCCCTTGGTGGTTGACCTCCCTCGAGCCTGGCAAGCTCTGCTAGTGCCTGCCTCTTAAGCGAAGATCTTTTATTGCCAAGTATCGTAACAATCTTTGACTTGGCCCATTTATCTGTGAACTGGCGATTGGGGGGGTTAGGATACCTAGAGCGAACAGCAGCGAGGGTCTCATCAGCCAACCTCTTTGGCTGGTCTTTGAAGTGGATAAAGCAATCTCTGTAATTGTTAGCAATTACAGAGCGCATGAAGGCCATGATGTCCTTCCCCCGTGCATCCATCAAGATGCCTCTTGTTTGAGTGATGTCATAGAATATCGTACCATCACATAGAGGCACGTCTAAATCATCTGAATCATCATCGTCCCCACCGCCACCCCTCCCAAAGCACTGTGCCATGCATCCCCCACCACTCTCCCTGCTACTACGCTTGCTACCATGTCGTGTCGAGCTAGTACGCTGGCTACTAGTCGTAGATGGAGATTGCACGGGACTACGTGGACCACACGTAGCTGGAGAACCGATGCACAGGAGTACGCCGATGGCTCTGCAAGATAGAAGGACCTCCTGACGGCATGGGGGAAGGGGCATAAGATGGCATGGCAGAAGGGGCATAGACGGCATGGGGGAAGGGGCATAAGATGGCATGGGAGATGGGCCCACGCTGTGTAGCCGGCTGGGCTGTGCTAACTCCGCTGGGGTGATCTCAGCTGGTGTGGGGTGGTTTGGAGTCTGTAGTGCCGACTCTTGGGGGGTGTTTAGAGTACTCATCATATATCTGTATAACTCCGCAGGACTAGGAGGGCGCCCTAAAAGGTTATATAAGTCCCTAAAAATAGACTCCCGGAGATCAAGTGAGCCCGAAGCGCTTCTTGGCCACATGATGAACTGGCAAAAAGAAAAAAAGATGATTACTGATGAGCTGAGAAGAAAGGGGAAGGGAAGAGAGGATTACTGTTGGAGCGCATCTATAGACGCGTCTGACTAGCGCGTCTATTTTCACGTATAACAGTGCGTCTATAGACGCGGCTGTTTGTGTCGGCAAATAGGCTAGACGCACGTCTTAATGCGCCTCTAGACGCGGTTTTAGATGCTCTCTGAGACGTGCCTATAGCCTATAGATGCGCTCCGATAGACGGACTTTTCTAAAAAGTAGAAAAGGACATGCGCTCGACACAAAAATGTAACACTGATACCCAAATCATGCGTTTTTTGGATACGAGAAAGTACAAATCCAAAGAGAGCAAACTTCCAAAAAAGATCAACTGCAAAAAGACTTACCTTGGATAGAGGTATGGAAGGTTCTTCTCTTTTTTCAAAGTTGCTTCTCTTCCTTGTTCTCCCTCTTCCCCTTTAAGCTTGGAAGTAAATGTGGGTGTCTTCCTCTTAGGTGTAAGCTTGGAAGTAAGTGTGGGTGCCTTCCTCTTAAGCATCGAAACTGTGGATCTGCTAATAACGAAGCAAGCAAGCTGTGCGAAGTATAAGTAATGTGAAGAAAAGCAAAGCGAGCGTGCTAAAAGCAGATTTAAAAGCCGCATCTATAGACGCGTCTAATAGCGCATCTATATACACGTCTAATTACACAGACAGACACGGTTTTAGATGCGCTTGTAGACGCGCACCACAAAACAAACAGACGCAGTTTTAGACGCGGTTTTAGATGCGCCACAGAGTTTAAAATTAAATATTTGAAGAAAAGCAAAATTTTTTGGGTTGTTTGTTTGTAGGATGCCTTCATCTTCAACAAGTAGCTCGAGTGAGGATGAATCCCTCCGTATCCACCATCGTGAAATGTGGTTGGAGCAAAAAATCAAATGTATGTGTGATCGATGTTGAGGCAACATGTATCGTGCATGCATGATTACACTCAATCACATCTCAAAGTATGGAGAATGGGATGCGACTGTAAACATGGTAAGGGTTTGTAAGTTAAGGTTGATTGAGATACCTATGGGTGTTCATATGTTTGAGTTATGATCCCGTTTTAATTTGATATAGGATGCAGTGCCACACCCGCATATGTTGCCCTATGCTCACCATGAGGAGGTGAAGCGTCGGCAATATGAGGTGGGATCTTCAGGAGGGACTGTTACGGATGCATGGAGTGATGGTGATAGTAGCCCTCTGCCATTACCTCATGAAGCCATGGAGGAGGAGGTGTTTCATGATATGGTGCGGGATTTATATGTCCATCAAGGGAGGGATGATAGCATGGAGCAGGATGATCTTTTTACTGTAGCATCGACTCCACTGTTTGAGGGGTGCACATTCTCTGTTCTATGTGCCTCCCTTGAGTTACTAAACTTGCAAACCATCTATGGATGGAGCAATGCAAGTTTGAATGCATTACTCAAGTAAGCTTTAAAGTCTATTTTGCAAACATGGTGAATTATGCTAGTGGGTCAATTACTATGCCCTTAGCTTGGCAAAACTGCACGAAAGCATGTGACACATACTCACCCCCATTATCGGATCTGAGGCATTTCAGCCTACGATCTGTTCGATTCTCAACCTGAGCGACAAACTTCTTGAAAGCATCTAAGGCATCGCCCTTATGCTTCAAGAAATAGACCCACACTTTGCGTGTGGCATCATCAATGAAAGTAAATAGAGTTCTCCACTTGCCATCGATTGATCGATGGGAGGAATGCCATGACATGAGCTCTGCAATAGATTTGCACTTGAACATATGTTGGATGCGAGGGATTATGGGAAAATGTTGCATAACCTTACGAGGCACGTCCAAAGTTTTGAGATCTGCTCTATATCTTGCCTCTCCACAAGTAGGACACTCTCTTGCATCCTTATGTAGTCCACGAAACAAAACGCAATCATTGACACATGCATGGATGCACTTGTAATCTAATCCTCCAAGAGAGGTCACATGTTGCCTTGCCATATCTCTTGAGGTCGGTAATTTATTCTCCCTTGGAAGCATTTTACACAATAGCCTGCATGTGAAGACCAATAATATAAGAGAGATCACATGCCAAGCATGTGGAAGGCATGTGGAGGAGTGTGGAGTCAAGAGGAATCCTTTTAGAATTCCTATGTGGAATAAGGAGGATGTGGACATATGGAAAAGAGAGGGTCCCTATGGCTCCATGTGGGGAGACTCTTAACTTTCTCAATATTTTAAGAGTTTTGAGCATCTTTTGATGGGCCACATGGCAAGAGTAGCCAAAAAGGACAGGGATGGTGACATAGAGGTTTATGTGATTGATGGGGAAAAGAATCTACAGGCAGCAATTGTAAATGGGTGAAGGACAGTGACAAAATCTCTATAAAAGGAGCCCTCCTCTCCCTTGTTCATCAATCTGTTCCACCATTAGGCCTCATGTTGTTGTAGCTCTAGTCTCCTCAAGCCTCTTCCATGAGCCTTCTCTCCCTCTTGTAGATATTCTCTTATGTAGACTCTTGAGTCCATCTCTCTCTAGTTCATTCTCTCTCTATGATGAGTAGTCTTGGAGCTTCCGCTCCCTCTTGTACATATGAAACCTCTTCTTCTCTCTTGTGTTTATAGTATTTTGAGTTGCTTTGGAGTGGAGTCTCACTCTATTGGTAATAAAGGTCACTTCAGGTTCTCTCTTTTGAGTGTCTCTTCCCTTTTTGCATTGCTTTTTCTTCTAAAGTCCTCAAAAGTGGTATATTCGGTCGCTCATTGCACATACATGGTTTATCTATTTCCTACAAAGAGGGCTCTTCCTTCCCTCCTAGGCTACCTCTATGGGACTTGGATCATTGATGAAGTCTAAGCATGGAGGTAGTATTCTCCCAAGCCGGCATTAGTAGAAGGAATGACAGTTTGACCCCCTATCAGTATTTTGCTCATAACGTTTTGCTCGGTGGTCCGATTTGGACAAAACTTATATCAGCACAAATCTCTCTTCAAGGAGCATCATCCTATGTCTTTAGTTATTGTTTTATTTTATCCCGTCTTTCAATCTCTTTTTCCACTCTTCCTCCTTTCCTTCTTTTCTTTTTTCACTCTTTCAATGGCCTGCCCCCCTCTTCCTTCTCTTATGTTTATGCTCTTTTTCCCTCTTCTTTTTTCCCTCTTTCATCCCCTCTTTCAATCTCTTTTCCTCTCTCTTTCCTCCTCTCTTTCCCCTCTCTCAATGTCTTTTCATAAGCATATGTATTTGCCTATGCTTAAGCTTTCTCTCTTTTTCTTTTATGCTCATATGCTCATGCATAAGAATAAGCATATCCTTTCCTTCCTTTTCTCTTATGCTTATGCTCTTTTTCCCTCTTCCTTCTCTTACGCTTATGCTTATGCATGAGCATGTCTCATTTTCCTCTTTTCCTCTCTCTTTCTCCCCCTCTTCCCCCTCTTTCGATCTCTTTTCATAAGCATATGTATTTTCCTATGCTTAATCTTTCTCTCTCTTTTTCTTTTATGCTCATATGTTCATGCATAAGAATAAGCATATCCTTTCCTTCCCTTTCTCTTATGCTTATGCTCTTTTTCCCTCTTCCTTCTCTTATGCTTATGCTTATGCATGAGCATATGTCTCCTTCTCCTCTTTTCCTCTCTCCTTGTCCTTCTTCTCCTTCTCCTTTCCTTCTCTTCTTTTTTCTTCACTCTTTCTCTTCTTTTCATAAGCATATGCCTATGCCTATGCCTATGCATATTATCCTTCTCCTTTCTTTCTCTTGTTTTTTCCTCTCTTTTTCTCTTCTTTTCATAAGCATATGCCTATGCATGTCCTTCTCCTTCTCCTTCTCCTTCTCCTTCTCCTTCTCTCTTCTTTCTCTTATGCTTATGCATAAGAATAAGCATATCCTTTCCTTCCCTTTCTCTTATGCTTATGCTCTTTTTCCCTCTTCCTTCTCTTATGCTTATGCTTATGCATGAGCATATGTCTCCTTCTCCTCTTTTCCTCTCTCCTTCTCCTTCTTCTTCTCCTTCTCCTTCTCCTTCCCTTCTCTTCTTTTCATAAGTATATGCCTATGCCTATGCCTATGCATATCCTTCTCCTTTCTTGCTCTTCTTTTTTCCTCTCTTGTTCTCTTCTTTTCATAAGCATATGCCTATGTATGTCCTTCTCCTTCTCCTTCTCCTTCTCCTTCTCTCTTCTTTCTCTTATGCTCATGCATAAGAATAAGCATATCCTTTCCTTCCCTTTCTCTTATGCTTATGCTCTTTTTCCCTCTTCCTTCTCTTATGCTTATGCTTATGCATGAGCATATGTCTCCTTCTCTTCTTTTCCTCTCTCCTTCTCCTTCTCCTTCTCCTTCTCCTTTCCTTCTCTTCTTTTTTCCTCACTCTTTCTCTTCTTTTCATACGCATATGCCTATGCCTATGCCTATGCATATCCTTCTCCTTTCTTTCTCTTCTTTTTCCTCTCTTTTTCTCTTCTTTTCATAAGCATATGCCTATGCATGTCCATCGTCTCCTTCTCCTTCTCCTTCTCTCTTCTTTCTCTTATGCTTATGCTTATGCATGAGCATATGTCTCCTTGTCCTCTTCTCCTCTCCCCCTCTCCTTCTCCTAATCCTTCTCTTTTCCTTCTCTTCTTTTTTCCTCACTCTTTCTCTTCTTCTCATAAGCATATGCCTATGCATATCCTTCTCCTTTCTTTCTCTTCTTTTTCTCTTCTTTTCATAAGCATATGCCTATGCATGTCCTTCTCCTTCTCCTTCTCTCTTCTTTCTCTTCTTTTTTCCTCTCTTCTTTCTCTTCTCCTTCTGCTTCTCTCTTCTTTCTCTTCTCCTTCTCCTTTTCCTTCTCTCTTCTTTCTCTTCTTTTTTCCTCCTCTCTTCTTTCTCTTATTTTTTCCTCTCTTTTTGTCTTCTTTTCATAAGCATATGCCTATGCCTACGCTTATGTTTGTTTTTTCTTTTTTGTTTTCGTGTTTGTGTCTACGTTAGACATGGGATCACGTCGCACATCTGACGAGTACGGACAGCCTCGCAGGAGGAGACATCACGATCTCTATTCTCCAGAGGACTTTGATTCCTCTCAGGCGACACCTCAGGGGCCTACCCCTGGCTCGACTCCTCTCAGACGTAGCACTGCGACTACCCCTCAGGGAATTCCTTTACTAGTAGCCCATGGCTTTGTCGGGAGTCCCGATGAGTTTGTAGCATAGATGACCAATGAGGAGGCAGCGAGATTCTTCTCTCTGCTATCCCAGAGGACCTTAGCAATTCCCTCTCCTACACCGATGGTTGGACCTACTGCCCAGCCGTCCCCTCGTGCCCCTTCGACCGAGGGGTCATCACCTGGGTGTGCCCATCATAAGGGAATGAAGAGTAGGAGGGGCTGCTTATGTTGTGCTGACTCGGGAGATGTAGACGAGTCAGTACACTCACATCCCTGCAGGTCTCCACTTGGTCCCGAGACCCAGTACCAATCAGGTCCCTTGCCCTCTCCTACTCCCACTACTACTCCTCGCTCCGGAAGCACTCGCACAAACACCACTCGCTCTGACTCTGCCACTACCATGAGTCCTCCTTACCTAGTTGAGGACCTCTCCTATCAAATCACGACTGCCAGAGAGATAATAGAAGATAGAAAGGGCAAAGTAGTGATGGCCACCATGAGGTAGTTGATGAGCCACCACTTCATGAGCGGCATTGCTACTGATTGGCGGTATCAAGATGACCAAAAGAAGTAGGCAATCATCAACGAATTAAAAGAAAAATACCCTAACTTGCCAAATTGGGAGTTCAATGAGAATTACATGCGAGAGTGCATGGGTTTGGTCTTGAAGCATCGTAGATCAACCTTGCGTACTTCCATCGCAAAGGGGAGGGCTAAACCCAGTTGGGCAGACAAAGCTGATTGGGAGTTCTTCAAGAAGCAGAATAGGGAACATCTCGAAATGTTCGAGGGTTAGAGGAGGGTTGCGAGGAGACAGCTGGACGCCGTAGGTACTTTGCACTTTGGTGTAGGCAGATGGTTGGCATTCGAGGCAACCGTTGTAAGTCTACTTCTTCTCATTTAATGTATTGTTCTATTTTGTTTTACTACATATTACATGCACTTTATCTAACTCTCCTAAATTGGGTCCACAGCAAGCTGCGATGGGTCATCTTCCTGCAAATGCAAAGATGCGACGCGCGTTTTGCATAGGAACAAAGCCATGGTTTATTGAGCAGGAGGCAATGGGAGCGACGGTCGATTGGGCTGAGGTGGCTGCTCGCACGGTATAAGTCTACTCCTACTTATAATCTCACTTTTTAAATTGTTTTATTCTTTAAGTTCTAATCTAATTTTCAATTAATATGGTTTCACTCTTAGAGTCAAAGCTCGAACGTCCCATCACTGGAGGCGAGCGATCACGAGGGCCAAGGATCAGGCGTAGCTCACGAGGGTCAGGGAGCAGGCGCAGCTCATGAGGGCCAAGGATCAAGCCAGCAAGACGAGGATGAGGAGGACAACGACGATTCGAATGAGTAGTAGTAGTAGTTTGCATATACTTCGCCATGTATATCATTTTGTATATCGGCTCGTTTGAGCGATTTTGTATCACCCTTTTTGAAAGGGTAATTTTGTAACAAACAATATTGTATATCTTTGATATGTATATGCTTTTGTTGCTCGATCATTTCATTTGACCAATTTTGTATCACCCTTTTCGTAAGGGAAATTTTGTAATAAAAAACTTTTTTTTGTAATTACAAAAAAAAAAAAACATTAGTGGGGCAAAACAGGGCTTTGCTATGGCCCTGTTTAGTCCCACTAATGCTTTTTTTAAAGCTCTGTTAATTATCGCTATATAGTGACATTTAGCAGTGTCGCTATATAGCAACATTTACCAGTGTCGCTATATAGCAATGCTTATATAGCAACCGTTCTTTTTCGATGCTTATAACAACATTAATAACGACCTTTGCGCCCGTTTAAAAAAAATTAGTGTAAAAAATGTCGATATTTTCGTCGGAAAAAGGCCTATGCCTAGTAGTGAATCATAATGGTTTTGTAGTTTCCCAAACTCATGGGTTCCCCTAGCTTGTGAATAGGTGTGATAGTGTTAAGAGTCCAATCATGTGGAAAGCCAAGGTGAATTGCTTCATTAACGTCTATAAGAGACCTCAAGGGAATATGAGACAAGGTACAAAACTAAGAAGTGACTTGTTATTGATAACTACAAAAGGGGGGGGGGTGCCCAAGGCTCAGCTCAAAGAGAGAGAGAGAGAGAGAGGGAAGGAGGAGGGGGAGGGGAGAGAAAGAGATCAATCATGGCTCACTACAATAGAGCAATCATTGTCTTCTCATTGAATGGGATATGTTTTCGATGGAGTATGCCATGGAAGCCATTCAAAGGAAAATGTTGGAATTAGAGAGATGTCCAACAAACACAATTATGTTGAGCATTGAGAAGAAGTCAATTGCCAAGCTCTAGGATGCATGGTATGCCCCTAGTGGTGCTATAAAAATCTCTATCAAACTCTAATGCCATTTATTGAAGATTGTGTGTCAATTATGGATAAATTTGACCAAGGTAAAAGGCATAAATATGTGTGTGTGCTTGTATGTGTGGCAATAGTATAATAAAATATGGTGTGCATAGGGCCCAGGGTTGAGGTGGCAGGGCATGACCATGTGCCACCCTTCCATGTAAGAGGACCCATAGATGTGTTGTACATAATCCATGGTAGTAATATTATAAAATGTTAAGGTGGCATGGTTCCTCCATGTGCCACCCCTCCACCTAGGCGGTCCCATGCTTGCATTTAGTGACACATGGTCCAACGATCATGGGAGAAGTAATATAAAATAGGTGGAGATGGATATTATATTGGATTATTCCCTCCATGTAGGATAGGCCCATGTGGGGGGGGTGTAGATAGTCCAAAAATGCAAGTTAAATAACAGGGAAAGTAGGATGAGGTGGCAAGATTCCTTGTGCCAACCCTCCACTTGTCCTCCTAGATGTTTGAACGTATTATAAAATTGAGAAGAGACCAAGGGAGTATCTTAGACTTGGGATATGGGGTTTGATTTATGTGGAAAAATGAGGCAAAGGGTTGTTCGCACACAATTGAGAGTGCATACCCACCTATCCCACATGGGAGATTCCTCCACACACACCATGCATGTGGGAGGATGCATTTATTGGGAGAGACCCCCTCTCTTGGCTATAAAAGAAGGGGGCTATTCCTTGATGGGACACCCTCATTCTTGTAAAGCCACCATGCTAGTACTTTGATTTCCCCCATCCTACTTTCCTTTCAAATAAAGCATGACTCTCCTCCCTTGATGTCTCCATCTCTACATTCCACCTCCCATCATGTACATGCTCCTCTTCCCCCTCACCCTTCCCCCTTGTGCCATAGTCTCCCTCTTCATTCCCACTCCTCTTAATACCTTTTTCCCGCCCATGTTAATGCTTCTCCCCTCACATTCCCTTTCCCCCCATGGCCCTCGAGCGTCGCCATGCCTAGCATTTAGCCTCATGCCTTGATTTCTTTTCTAGTTAATAGAAATGGTGTGGCTACTGGGATTTGAATCTCCACGTATGAGGATCATGCCACCTTCAACAACTTCCTAGTTCTCTTGTGCAAATTCTCTCTTCCCACCTCCTTTCCTCTCTCCTCTCCCCTCTCTCTCTCTCCTCTCTTCTCTCTCTTTTTTTTTAAAAAAATTCTCTCTCCTCTCCCCTCTTTTTTGTCCCCTCTCTCTCCTCTCCCCTCTCCCCTCTCCCCACTCTCTCACTTACATTCTCTCTCTCTCTCTCCCCCCTCACCTCCTACCTCCCACTCTCTGCCTCGCATTACATTGTCGCCCCACCATCTGTGTGCCTCCATCAGGCATTGTGCACACTATCGCCTCACCATTCGTGCTTTATGCTGGGGCACTGTGCCCTATTGCCTCGCCATTCGCGCTACCATACACCTCGCCATCCGTGCCATGCCACCATCGACAGCCATGTCCCATGCCTCGCCATCCGTGTCGCATCTGCCATGCCGTCGCCAATCCTACTACTGTCATCGCTGGTTCCAACACTACCTGTGCCATCGCCACCTACGCTTGCCATTAAGTGCCGCCCCGCATCTGCGCTTGCATTTGTTGTCTGTGCATTGCGTGCATGCTACTATCTATCCCGCTGCCACCGCCACCTATGCCTGTCGCTTGCACCTACACGCCACCGTCGCCAATCCTACTACTACCTCCACCCGTGCTGCCACCTCCACACTCTACACGCCATGTCTACCCACCTCGCTATCCACTCCTCCATCGTGCTTCATGCCCGCTGCCACCTCACTGCCTCCTCCTCCCTGATTTGCATCCTACATCCTCTATGGCAACAAAGCTTCCAAGGGCCATATCTTTTTGCTGAGGTGGAATTTCTCGGTGCTGCAAAAAGGAGAAGTGCTCAGTTCTCCGAGATCTTCACCACTGGCTGGTTAGAATCAGGTTGTATTTCTCCTAGGCGGAGAAGACGCGTGAAAAGTGAGTCTCTTCTAGAGAATTCTCTCAAGTGACCAACAAAATGCCAGAATCTAGTTGTTCATCTAACTTTGTCCCTTTGAAGGTCAAGAAGAAAAGAGTACCACTTGTTGAAAACCCTCCACAATGTGATCGTCAACAAAATCTTCAAAAATAAGTGACCAACCAGCACCATGAAAACATTGTGTATACATGCATTCAAGAATCACCCTTGTCACCATTGGAAGTGTACATCACAGCTTCAAGATATTGTACTCTTCATCATTTGCATAGCAAAAGAATTTGAAAGCATTGAGAGTCACCACTCCACTGTTATAGTCAAAAACTACCCAAAGACTCAACTCTTCTTCACACCAAGCTGCCAGTGCATGAAACAATCCCCAATCTATCATTGTGCCTGCTGCTGGTGTTGTCGATTCACCAACATATTCAAGAGTGCAAACATAAAGGATATGATCATGCTGACCGTGCGAATAGCTTGAGCATCACCTTCACAATCTTCTAGTGTTCTAACAGGCTGCAATCTCTTCTAACGGAGTTCTTCCAGGCATCTTCTTTATCACATTAGAAAACACATGCCTATACTAAGCATAACATGCAATCAAGTACACCCAAGACCGTTTAGTAAGGTGGGATGAATCCAATACCAAACGTACCCGGCGTCTCCACCAAAAAGATGTGACATGAAGTTGGGGGTGATAAACTTCATGCACCTCTTCACTTCTTACTGCTTTCGACCTGAGTGATAGAGATATTCATCACTGGGAAGGGGACATTAAAAAGAAGATTTTATACCAAGAGACCACCCCATACTATCCTCCCTTAGATGAGAATGAAGATGATAACATCCCAAGTGATGTTGTACTCAAGCATAGGGGGAGAAGGAAAAGATCAGTGGAGGCCGTAATCTTAGCAAGATGATCTGCGCCAAAGAGAAGAGCGATACATTGTTGAAAGAAGATCTTGCGGCTCAACATGACATGAACTGATATATATCGAGGAGTTTGAAGGGGATGATTAGGATGGATGGGTAGGTTCTGAGGAAACATTGCACCTCCTTTATAGACACCTTTACACTTAGCTCAAAACACTCTCCAAACTATCATAAGACACAAAGACCCATAACTTTCAGTAGAGACATGATATAAAATATTCAATCACATATTTAGATTCCGTTGAAATGGGCTTCGCTCTGATATAAGTTTTGTAAGAAACAAAGAAGCGGTCGGAAAGATATGGGCCCTTATAGAGTGCTATAAAGGAAAGGGTTAGATCCCCTAATCCTAACCCTAAAAGGGTTTGTATATATTCTATTTTTTCAACTAATTCTAGTGTACAGTTAGTCATTTGTGGTGTGCTCTCTAGCTGTGCCCTCTCTCCTCATCTCCACTCTTCTCCTCTCCCCTCTTCATATTTTGTCATGGTATCAGAGCTCCCTTGTCTTTCGCTGAGACATTGAGTTTCTTGAGAGTGTGAGAGAGATTGTGAGATTGAGAGTTCTCTTGAGTGATTGTGAGATCCTTCCCTTCACTTCCGTTGAGAGAAATTTCCGTCCAGTTGAGAGGAATTTCCGTCCATTGAGTGAGAGAGAGCTTTGAGATTTTTCCGTGAGAGAAAGCGTAAGCCCTTGCTCCATCAAGGCACAAGCCCTCTCCGTGAGGCACCTTCCTCGTTTCTCTAGCCCTCAGCATAGAGCTCTTCTCCACCTTCGATTTGATTTAGAAAGCTCGGGAATCCAACTCCTCGAGCTTGAGATAGAGTTTCTATGAGAGATTGCAAGGTTCAATTCAGCTCGAGATTTCTTGTGTATGCTGAGAGACTAAAGCTTCAACCTTCGAGTTCAGTAGACTCCTCCACAGAGAGTTGCTGCTGCATGAGTAGTCGCCTCCAGTCCAAAGGAGACTTATCTACAAAGGCGGCTTCTTACAGCCAAAGCAGTCCAAGGCGACACATCAACAACAACCACGGAAGCGCCAGCCAACACCTTTCATCTTGTCGCCCTGCGCAGCTGATGCCAGAATCGCTCACGGACCTTCAATGGGCAATAGCTCCAATGACTCGACATACTTAATCTTGCTCGCCATCAACAGCCTAGCTCTTGCTTCGATCGACTACTCCAACTAGTACTTCTAAGGCTTTAAGCCTACGGCTTCCAACACTCGACAATGGCGCAACAATAACGTCTTGCAAGGCTCCTTCAACGGTCGCATGCCGCCTTCAAAGCAACTCTCACTAAGGCCTCACAGCCTTCGCGGACTGTGGCAGCCCAGCCTTTATCGCATGCTCCAACGAACTGCATCGTCGAATGCCGCCTCCAAACGCCATCGTAGCTCCTTACGAGCCTCCAACTCCAAATATGCGGAGATTGGCCGGTAACCTTACGATGAAGCTTTTGGAGGTGGCTAAGAAGGTGATTGCCGTCGAGCTGGACCCTCGCATGGTCTTGGAGCTGCAACGGCGCGTCCAAGGCACAACCTACGCCAACCAACTGCATATCCAACACGGATAAACGGGTCTCCAACGCCCATGCTGCTACAACAACTCCAAAAGCAAGCTCTGCAACTAAGGCTCGTCTCCATCGACTTCAAGGCGCCACCTCCAAACGGCATCGACGGAAATCCGCAGGGAGACGGAATCTCGAAGATTCCGTCAGAATCTTTCAAAGATTCCGGTGCCCAACAGTCAGAAACGTGGCAGATAGAATAGAACCAGGGTCTGGTTGCGATGACCTTGGGTTAACTGGCTGACCCACAGTTGGACACGTGGCAACCTTATCCTACCCACGTGCCACATCACCACATTATCTTGACACGTGGCAATCTTATCTGCCACGTGTCAATCCTATCTGCCACATCATCAGCCTATCAGCACTGCCACATCATCACTGCCACATCACTTGCCACGTCATCAGTGACACATCATCAGTGCCACGTCATCAGCCATGTCACTTACCACATCATCAGTGACACATCATCAGCCACATCACTTGCCACATCATCAGTGACACGTCATCAGTGCCACATCACCTATGCCACGTCAGCATTGCCACGTCACCTTGCTGACATCATCTGTGCCACCTCAGCACTGCCACCTCAGCAGTCCAGTCATCACTGACCCCTGCAGGTACAGTCTCTTGCCAGGCACACTGTGCACACACTGCATGTGCACACTCCTGCCACCTCAGCACAGAGCTTCACTGGCACACCTCTTGCTAAGCACAGTGCCACATCATCACTGCATGTGACTCACAGTGACACATCATCATTGAGCACCATTTGCACTCCTTTTGCCCCTCCACCTAGATCAAGTCGTATCTCTTGATCCAGGAAGAATTTGAGGGTGCTCCAAAAAGGAAAGTCGCTCGATTTTTTGTGCTCTACGCACTCGTTACATCAGGTGCACATTTCGGTGCAAGTTATACTCACATTTGAGCCTCACCGACAAAACCACTTCCTTCACGCACATTTGCCTCTACATCGACGCATCTGACCCAGCACTTAAAAAGAACAAAGGAAAAAGAATTATTTGCTGCTCTTTCATCGATCGACGGTTGGTTTAGATCTAGATCAGAGTAGACTAGATCGCCATAGAGGGGACGCTTTGAATTCCCCAAGTTGCCAATCTAAGCCATGCCTGAAATTCCCGACTAGTACCTACTCGGAGTCAGTCCATACACTCACATCCGATTTCACATCATTACATTACCTGAAACCTTACGTTCATCAGTTCAGTGAGCAGACTTCAGAGTTCAGAGGCATTGCAGATTGATTCAGTGGGCAGATAGCACTTGATTTCACACACACATGCCACCATTGTAAAGCCTATTTGGCTATCTCACGGCATCGTGCACATCATTTTTTCAGCCTTGTAAAGCCTCTTGGCTATTCCCGGCATCATTGCCACAAGCCTTGTAACACAGGTCAGATCTTATTTACTGCAGTTCTATCTTCACCGACGGTATAGAGATTTCACTTGGCATCTTCAGTGTATTTGCAGTTGATTCATACAGAGTTTTTCAGGACACTTTTGAGTACATTGTTTGCACCATGTCGACTAGCAACCTCAATCTGGAGGCATCTGCTAAGTTAGACAACTCCAATTACGGTACATGGAAATACCGAATGGAGACCATTCTTGTGCTTCAGGACAAATGGGAGTATGTCGATGGATCTATACCTAGACCATTGGCCGATCCAGCCACCAGTAGCTCTACTCCATCTGTTGTCACAGCACCAGCAACGGGATCTACATCGGGATCTACATCTACACAAATAGTTTCCGCACTAGTAGCAGATCCTGCCATTGCCCGAGCTCAAGCAGAATGGGATAAGAAAGACAAGTATGCCTATCACCTGATCAAGCAGAATGTGCAAGATGTCATGCTAGGACAGCTCAACACAGTCAAGACATCAAAAGAAGCATGGGATATGTTCGCAGCTCTCTACGAGTCCAAGAACACATCCAGGATTCTCACCCTGAGAAACCAGATCAACCAGAGTTTCCGCAATAGCAATGAAACCGGTCATGCTTATGTACTCCGCATCAAAGACTACAACAATCAACTTGCAGCAGCAGGAGAGACTATGAATCCCGCAGAAATGGTTCAAGTAATCCTGAATGGACTAGGAGAAGGATATGAGAATCTAGTCCAGAGTATTTCCATCCAACGGCAAATTCCAACACTGGAAGAACTTCAGTCAGTTCTACTTGGTGAAGAACTCAGGACTCAGGCCATTCAAGCACGTAAAGGTCATTCTAATGATCAAGCATTCACAGCTTCATACAGAAGCAGAGGCAAAGGCAGAAACAGAGGTAGATCATACCAGAAAAGTGGTCATCATCAACAAAATCAAAGTCAAAATCAGCATCAGCATCAGCAACATCAAAATCAGCAAAGAGGAAATCATTCCAACCGAGGAAGATTTCAAGGACGAGGGAATGCATCCACCAATGTGTTAAACATTCAATGCAACTACTATCACAAGTTTGGACACTATGAAAGAGATTGCTGCAAGAAGCAGTATGACCAAGGCGGTCAATCCAGCAATAATCGAGGGAATTCTAGAGGAAGAGGAAATCATCGTGGTGGACATTCTAGTCACAGTCATTTTGCAAATGAACATGGCAATATGTTTCTTGCAAGTGAGGAATTGCATCAGACTGATACAATGCACTCAGACAAAATGCACTCAGACACTGATTTCGATCCCAAAGAGGACTTCAGTTATCAATTCGACCAAGTGGAACAGGATCCTTGGTACATCGACAGTGGTGCATCATCTCATATGACAAATCATCAGGAATGGTTCACAGAAATGAAGCCATTAGAAGGTCAAAAGAATGTCATCTACATAGCAGACACAATACACCGAATCTGGTTCAAGGGACAGGTGTTATCCCTATGAACAATTTCACTGGTACAAAAGGATTAGTCAAAGATGTGCTCTATGTTCCGAAGCTCAGCAAGAACCTTTTGTCAGTAGGTCAAATGACGGAACACAACTACAAAGTCATCTTCGATGGTGATGAATGCACTATCAGAGACAAATCCAAAAGAGGCCAGCTAGTAGCAAAAGGTGTCAAGGAAGGACGCTTATACAGGATGCTAGCTACAGTACCAGATAAGCATGCCATGTCAGCTCAAATGCAACAGATGCCACTATCTGCAAAATGGCACAAGAGATATGGTCATGTCAACTTCAAGTACTTGTTAGATCTCCGGAATCAAAATATGGCAATTGGGATTCCGAAGCTACAGTTTCTTGGAAAGGTTTGTGAAGCATGCTGCTTCGGCAAACAAAAGCGAACCAACTTTGTTAGAAGTACCTCTCATGCATGAGGTATTCTTGATTTGATTCATACAGATGTATGGGGTTATGCCCAGACCTGCAGCATCAATGGTTCACTTTATTACTTGACCTTCATTGACGACTACAGCAGATATTGTTGGGTCTACTTTCTGAAAGAGAAATCTGAAGTGTTTGCCAGATTTCAAGAATTCAAAGCCATGGTAGAAAACCAGACAGGCAGAAAGATCAAGGTCATGAGATCAGACAGAGGAGGTGAATACATGTCTTCAGCCTTCATGAACTTTTGCAAAAATCACGGCATTCGAAGACAATTCACATGTGCAGATACTCCTCAACAAAATGCAATACCTGAAAGGAAGAATGGGACTTTAGCAGACAGTGCTAGAGCAATGCTTAGTGAAAAGCATCTTCCGAATCAGTATTGGGCAGAAGCAATAGCTACAGCTAACTACTTGCTTAATCGGCTTCCTACCGAACCGATACAAGGTATGACTCCTTATGAAGCATTCACTGGACACAAGCCACGCATTGGGCATCTCCGCATATTTGGTTGCATAGCATATGCCCACATACATGATGATCATCGCAGGAAATTGGATGCGAAGTCACGCAAATGCATCATGGTTGGCTACAGTGAAGAAAGCAAAGCATACAAATTGTATGATCCCATCAACCGCAAAGTCATTATCTCCAGAGATGTAATCTTCGATGAGGAATCAGAATGGAAAACCTCACCTACACAGGAGATAGAAGCATCGACTTCACAGTCATCTACAGAACAGGTTGATGAAGAAGAGCAAGAATTGCCAGCACCACCCCAAGCAGTGCCACAGCAGCTCAGACGGTCTACTAGGGAAAGCAGACCACCAGCCAGATTGACATATGCTCAGAAAGGCAAAGCAATTCAGGTGGAAACCACCAACTATGCTCTTATGACTACCATCATGGCTACAGAAGAGCCAGTGTACTTCGAAGACGCAGTAGATAAGCCAGAATGGCAAACTGCTATGAATGAAGAAATGGATGCTTTGTATAAAAATAACACTTGGGAATTATGCGACCTTCCACCAGGAAAGAAGGCCATAGCCAACAAATGGGTATACAAAGTGAAGTACAATCCAGATGGCAGTATTCAGAGATACAAAGCCAGATTAGTTGCAAAAGGATTTGCACAACAATATGGCCAAGATTATGATGAGACTTATGCTCCAGTAGCAAAGATGGATTCCATACGGTTCTTGATATCACTAGCGACACTCAGTAAATGGAATGTGTATCAGCTCGATGTCAAGAATGCATTTCTCAATGGTTATCTAGACGAGGAAGTCTACATGCAACAACCAGCCGGTTATGTTGAACCAGGAAAAGAGAACAAGGTTTGCCATCTCAAGAAAAGTCTCTACGGCTTAAAGCAAGCCCCCAGAAGTTGGTACAGCCGAATTGACAAGTATTTTGCTGATCTGGGATACATGAAGTCCAATGCAGATCATACTCTCTACTACAAAGTTCAAGGGGAAGATATTACTATTGCACTTCTGTACGTAGATGATCTAATTGTAACAGGAAGCAAGGATAGCTTCATCAGAAAACTAAAACAAGACTTATCTGCAGAGTTCGACATGAAAGATCTTGGACTTATGCACTATTGTCTTGGAATTGAGTTCTGGAGAGATTCAGATGGCACATTCATGAGTCAGCTCAAGTATGTTGACAGTCTCCTGAAGAAGTTTCATATGGCAGATTGCAAGATTGCAGCCACTCCCATGGAACAGAGTTTGAAACTTACTAAAGATTCAGAAAAGCCTACAATCAATGACAGATACTACAGGCAACTCATTGGATCTCTTATATATCTGACAATCACACGGCCAGATATTTGTTATGCAGTAAGCTCACTAGCACAGTTTATGGCAAATCCAAAACAGTCTCACTGGAATGCAGCCAAAAGAGTCTTGAGATACATAAGAGGTACAAGACAATTTGGGATAGAATACAGAGGAAGTCATCCACAGTTGCATGGATACTGTGACAGTGACTATGTTGGAGATCATGAGACCAGGAGATCGACACAGGGATATGCGTTTTTCCTTGGTCAAGGTGCTATATCATGGTTGTCAAACAAACAGCCAACTGTTTCTTTGTCTTCGAGTGAAGCAGAATATAGAGCACTCATACAGGTGCATGTGAGGCTATATGGCTCAGAAGACTATTGTCAGAAACAGATTACTTTGATGAGTCAAAGCCAACAACAATATACTGTGATAATCAATCGGCTCAAGCATTAGCCAAAAATCCAGTATATCACTCCAGAACAAAGCACATTGATGTCAGAGAGCACTTCATCAGAGAAAGAGTGTTACTTGGTGACATCACACTGCAGCATTGTGATAGCAAAGAAAATGTTGCAGACATCTTTACCAAACCACTCGGTAAAGAGCTATTCGAGAAACACCGACTAGCTCTTGGTTTGATGCAGAGGAAGGACATTCCCATTAAAGGGGTGTGATGGAATGTAATGCTCAGTCCTTCTTCGATTCCCTAGAATCATCATCTTGAGGGAAGGCCTACTTCATGATGTTGATCTTGAGGGAAGGTGTTGAGAGTTCACGCTCAACATCATGTGATCATGTGTGCATAGCACCATCACGTGATCATATGTGCATAGCACTAACCTTATAGAGTGCTATAAAGGAAAGGGTTAGATCCCCTAACCCTAACCCTAAAAGGGTTTGTATATATTCTATTTTTACAACTAATTCTAGTGTACAGTTAGTCATTTGTGGTGTGCTCTCTAGCTATGCCCTCTCTCCTCATCTCCACTCTTCTCCTCTCCCCTCTTCATATTTTGTCAAGGAAGGGCACACACATGAACCAAACTACAAATGGAAGAAAAAGAGAGATTGCAAGGCATCTTAGGGAAAATTCCTCATTGCTAGGAAAAACTTCTACACAAAATGAAATCATACAACAATGAGGGGGGCCTATATATAGCCGTACCCCCTCTAGTCAGCTAATCTAGTTTCCTTTTAGCTTCCCTAATGAGCCTATCCAAAATGCCTTGTAATTGATTTAGGGAGCATGCATTGGCAACTTTTCTTCTTTTGCATTGACTAGATAAGACATTAAGGGCCTGCATGACACACTCTGTAAATTCTTGTGACCAGATGCTGCATAGTTTGTTGTTGGTTGTTCTAGTATCCTACATTGCATTTCCAAAATCACCCATTTTCTAGAAATCTTTGATGTTGGTCTTCGTCACATATGTTGTTCCATGTTTAAACCCTTCTATCCACAATTTAAGGCTTGTTCTTCCCTCATCCAAATATGTTGGAAATTGAATTGTCACCTCCCCATCTGTGAGATGATATGGCCGCCACATGGGCAACACTTTGATTGCTATGTGGGCAGACATCTCATGGCAAAAATGAGTGCATGGGGCCGCCACTTGGGCTACCATGTGGGTAGCACAATGGAGAACTTACCTGGCATATCTAGAGCTCCTTGGAGGTCGGAGACAGTGCAAAACTGCCACATGTGAATGTGGTGTGACAACAAAAAATGATATTTTGTTTTGAAAACTGTGGGAGGATTTGTGGGGCTTGCAAGGTGACAAAAGCTAGCCATGGAGACAAAGAAACAAGAAGCATGACGAAGAAGTTGGTGGCGGGAGACAGCTCTTTGCAGCTACTCTCGTTGCAGCTTGTCAATCTTTTGATGTCGACTACTTTATTTCATGTAATCATTAATGTGGGTTTGACACTAATTAGAATAATTAGTGAAAAGGATTGCAAATGTGATTATGAGTGGAGTGCATCATTGTAAATACCATGGGTATGAATTATAAATACCAAGTAAATACCTTGGTATAGGGATAGAATGGTTTGAGAGATACATTATTTGCTTTGTAATTGGGAAAATAGAAATGAGTCATGTATTTTGAGTGGGCCAGATGACTGCATGGCCTCCATAATGTACTAAAATAATATGGAGAGCACATGCCAAGCACATGGAGGGCATGTGGAGGAGTGTGGAAGAGTGTAAAGTCAAGAGGAATCCTTCTAGAATTCCAAGGTGGTATATGGAGGATAATGACATATGGAAAAGAGAGGGTCCCTATGGGCTCCAAGGGGAAAGACTCTTGACTTTCTCAAATTTTAAAGAGTCATGAGGATCTTGTGATGGGACACTTGTCAAAATGTGCCCAAAAGGACATTTGATGGTGACCCATGTCCTTATGCCACCAGGGGGTGAAGGAATCTACTGGCTGAAAATTTTTCTATAAAAGAGAGCTCTCTCCTCCTTCTCTAGCATCTGGTTCTTCCCTTCGTAGTTATGCCATCACTTGTATCTAGCTTTGCCTATCTTTTCCCTTCTCCCTAGTGCATTAGGCTCTCACTTTGTTCCCCTCTTTTTGCTTTTGATGTTTTGAATAAAGTTCATGCTTCCTTTTCCTCATCCTTCTTCCATCATCTCTCTCCATGCTCTAAAGATTAGTGTACCCACATGAGTGAGTCCTTTCTAGATCTAGAAAGGTGATTTGTCTTTCCACAATGGAAAGAGTAGAGTGGACACAAATTCAGAATACTTCCACTGAAAGGAAAGAGTAGAGTGGACACAAATTCAGAATACTTGCATTATGGAATGAAGAAGTGTGAGGTCCTTATGTAGGCACCTCTTACATGCTCACTGACATCACTGATGACTTCAGAGCTCCACAATCATCTCCTCAATCTGCTCCTAGATTCTCTCAATCATCCTATGTGGCTTTCCACCACCTAACTATGCTTATGGGCACCTAACTGTGCCTCTAGCACTCACACATAGAAACCAAGGTGTGCCTGAGGCATACACCTTGAGATATCCCAACAAACCCCCCCTCAAGGGAATGCCTCAGGCTATGTCAAGGATACAGCTAGCACAAGGTGTCTCATGCCATCTCATGGTGGTCATGGATCTATCAATGGCTAGGATCTCAAGCTAGCAAGGGTTCCCATGGGTGTAAGGTAAACAAAGGGGATACAAAAAGACCTTCCAATGGTTATCTCCCCTGCATGTACATGCACACAACATTTGCAGGAGGTACCATGGAGCAAAACACATACACATGGCCTACATCATAAGGTGACCAGAGGTGTTTACAAAACACAATAATTTATTTCATTCATTTTGGAGGACTATCCAGGCTTAGTGCCTTGACTCAACATAAAAAGAGAGATCTGGAGCATACATAAAGATGATTTAAAATGCATAATCTTCAAAGGATGCCTCATCTTGTGGAGACACATCAACTGAAAGTAGATTGGCATTTTTTGTCTTTGCTTTGGCTTTGCAAAACTTCTCATGATGATTGTTTTTGCCATAGTGTTTACATGGATTGATTTTGAAGCAGTCCTTTGAAAGGTGATTTGTCTTTCCACAATGATTGCAAGGTGTAAACTTGCCCTTTGGATTTTTATAGCATAAGCTGTGTCATTGCCTTTCCTGAGCTCCATGTGCCTTTCTTCTTCTTGGAGAGCAGAGATAATACCTTCAAGATTAGGATTAGGAAGATTTTTCAAAGTGGTAACAATATGATCATAATCTTCAGGCATACTCTTAAGCAACACTGCCATAGCATCATCTGCAGTAATAGGAGAGTTGATAGAAGCAAGTTGAGTCATAAGACTCCGCATGTAATTGACATGGGCTGCCAAAGCAGTGCCACTAACCATCTTCAATTCAAAGAAAGAGATTTTAAGTGATAATTTAGAGATGTGAGAGCTAGCACCAAAAATCATGTCAAGATTCTGCCAAGCTTCTGAAGGAGACTCTAAGTCAGAGATGTGATGAATATAATCATCTCCTAAAGCAAGAGCAATGATACCATATGCTTTCTCCTCTCTAGCGGGATCCCTTGCAGGGAGTGTTGGAGCTGAGGATTCTCCAGCATTGGAGGCTATAGAAGAAGCGGTTGAAGTTGGTTTGACAAGTCCCTAGACGTTTTCCCTCATCAATGCAAATTTCACCTTCATCATGTGTGGAAACCCTTTCCATTGAACTTATCTATATTCAATATGGTAGCCATGAGAGGGTCTAACCCAGATATTGGGTAGTGTCTTCTCTCTTACAAGGCTAGAATAACAACTGAAAGGCTTCCAAATATAAGCATTTAATGTAGCAAAGACTAGTGACTAAAATGCAATCAATGATGCTTTTTCTTACATGCTTCATAGAGGTAGCTAAAATGAAATCTTTCCAATCAAAAATAGGTATAGCAACTCAAACAAAGCTGAATCCATAGTTGTACTGATGTTATTGAAAACTTCAAAAAACCAGAAATGCTAGAATAGCATCTTATGTAGCATCATCTTCAAAAACTTGTCAAAATTGTCAAAATCAAAAGACTGAACTTGGAGGGCTTGTATCTCACTCTTCAGAGCAAAGGAAAAGGGGGTTTCTAAGGCAAAAGAGAGCTTATATACCACAGAAGGTCGACTGAGGAGAAAGGGTGCAAAAACACGTCAGGGCGCCATAGCTTGTCTCTCCATTTTTGACTGGTTTTTTTCTGTTTTCAGCTTGAATATGCAGCCATTGCTGCTCAAATTTTAGCACAGGATAGCTCTAGGATGGACAAGCTCCCTCTGAAAGGAATTAGAGAAGCATGGAGCATGTTGAGAGAAAATGCAGAAGGAAAGGTCGACGAACTGCATGGAATGGTGACAAAACGAGCCTGTGATTCTTCAATTCCTTTCAGCCAGGGTTTTGCCCCTTCGAGGTGGATCTCCAGTAGGAAGGACGTGGAGAATGGTAGAGAACCGGAGGAGAACAGGCTTAAGCAAATTTTGGGAAGAAGAGGAAGAGATGGTGAAGAAGAAGATGGAGAAGAAGATGATGATGTGGCAGAAATGGATCAAGGGGGATCAAATGGCTCTGATACCATGTTGGTAAACTGAAAGGAAAGAGTAGAGTGGACACAAATTCAGAATACTTGCATTATGGAATGAAGAAGAGTGAGGTCCTTATGTAGGCACCTGTTACATGCTCACTGACATCACTGATGACTTCAGTTCTCCACAATCATCTCCTCAATCTGCTCCTAGATTCTCTCAATCATCCTATGTGGCTTTCCACCACCTAACTATGCTTATGGGCACCTAACTGTGCCTCTAGCACTCACACATAGAAACCAAGGTGTGCTTGAGGCATACACCTTGAGGTATCCCAACACTCCCTTGGTCGACCTCAATTTGCCATGTATCTGGGAAGCTACTTCTCTGCTGAAGGAGATCATTGCCCTTTCCATAACTGCAGTCGGGTATGGACAGTTTTGACAGTCTTTTGTAAAATGGTCATAACTTTCTACTCCAAGCTCCATTTTGAATGAAACTTATATCAAAATCTTTGTCTTTTCAATATCTATCTATTGATGTATTCAGATATTTGTTCCATTTAGTAGAATAAAAGTTATTGTTGTTTGAGTGGTTAGGTTTGTTGTTTGGAACAGTTTTGAGAACCTTTCGTAAAACCGTCATAACTTTCTATTCCAAGCTCCGTTTTGAATGAAACTGATATCAAAATCTTCATCTTTTTGAGATCTATGTTTCGTCCCAACTGTCCCATTTAGCCAAATCAGCCCTATCAATTCACGCCTTTCACATCAGTTCACATTGTGTTGAGTCAAAAGATGTTCTTCCAACAATGGCTTGCCCTTACTTTCGGGGTTGACTGATTAGCTCAAATCAATGCTTCCCCTCATCCATTCTTATTTCCAATGTTAGAGTACAACCTCACCTTTGACGTCTATATCTTTGTTTTGATTTAAGAAGATAGAGAGTGAGTGTCTCTTTAAGCTTCATCTAATGCCCAAATCTCTTTTCTCTTCATCAATTTGTGGGTTGAGACGTGACCAAAACCAAACCCCCAGTTTTGTGTCACATATTTTGGTGGAGATGCCGGGTAGGTTTTGCCTAGGATTTTCCTATCATAACCTCATGATCTCATCTTGTTTACAAGCAAATATTTTCTTCTTTGTGCTCATTTTCTGTGCAAGATGTACAACATTCCAGTGTTTCGTGGATCAGAAGGAGAAGATCCGAGGAGTTACCTTCGGGAATTCAATTGAGCATGTCGCTTGACTAGTTGGTCTATGAAGGAACGTGCTGAGATACTTCCAGATTTCTTGGAGGGTGTGGCCTTAACTTGGTACGAGGCCTTGCCAAAAGATACCAAGGATGATTGAGAAAGCTTGGTCGAGGCAATGAAGGAGAGATTTGGGACATTGGAGTCACCAAATTCCTTGTTATTGCAGCTGGAGAAGATTTCCCAAAAGGAAGGAGAGTCAGTTTCGACCTTCGCTACTATGAGGTATGAGGATTTATTCATCAAGTACCAACAAGCTACTTTGCATGTAGTTGAGTCTTCTTCATCTTCTATGGGAGATTCTAAAGGTTCATGGGCAATGGAACATCTCAAGATGAGCAAATTTGTTTATGGTTTGGATTCTACCTTGCGTGGAAAGGTTCTAAGAAAAAATCCCAATAATTTCAAAGAGGCTCTTTGCATTGCTTTGAAGAAGGAGGTGGCCCATCAAATTGAGTCCACATTTCAGCCATCTACAAGTGTCATGACTCTAGCACATCGGGTAGAGGTAACCTCAACATCCCAAGTGTCTGCTCCCTCACTGGATCATAATATTGCACAATTGACAGCAGAATTTGCAGATTTGAAGTTGCACTTAGTGAATGCCAAGCCACCTAGGGCTCCACAAACTGAGGATAAGCCTAGGAAGGAAGGAATGGAGTAAGTTGGTCAGCACTAGGGAGTCTAAGAAAAAGAAGAAAAAGGATAATGGGACACCTATGGCACAAAAGGTAGACATAGATGTGGGAGATGATGTACCTATTGTTGATGTCATCATAGATGGCCAGACTATTTCTAATGCATACATCGATGGGGGTGCATCAATAACTGTCATGAGTGAAAAGACAATGAAAGATGCTAATTTGAAGTTATCTTCTCTTAACTCTCCTTATCGCATTAAGTTGGCTGATAATACTAGAGTGAAAACCCTAGGAGTTGTGAAGAATTTGGCAGTGGATTTGTGTGGAATTTTTGTTCCTACAACATTTCAGGTTATTCCTACAAAACCAGATGCTAGGGCTTACCCATTGATTTTGGGAATGCCTTGGATCTATCAAGCGAAGGCAGTATAGAAGTGGGAGATAGGTGATCTTATTCTCCAAGGAGGGAATAGGAAGGTCCGCTACAACATCAAGAATCACCACAAGAAGGTGGTAAAGGAGGAAACTGTGACTTCCGAGAGCTCAGAGTCTGAGTCATCCGATCACGAGACAAGTGGCACCTTTGAGGAGTCCGTCTCAAAAGGAGAGGTGAAGGGAGTGGTGTTTGGTCTTTGCCTTGGTGTTGATTGGGGGGACAATCAAGGAATTGGAGCTTCAGAAGGAGAATCATCTTCAACCATCTATGAGGAAGTTGTGGATCACACTAGTCTTCGCCACCAACAAAATGAGATTCTAACAAGTACCAAAAGAGATGAATACCTAGAAATGCTTGATGGGTTTCCTAATCTGTTTGCAAATAGTTACTCACAGGTGCGCCAAGTTACCTTAGTAAAGCACAAAATTGACTTGAAGCCTCAAAGCAAGCCAGTGGTGCAACGGCTTAATCAGTTGGGAGTGGTACAAGTAGAAGTGCTCAGGAAGGAGGTAACTATTACTAGCGCTTTGTTGATATCTTTTTTGAAAAGATGTATCCTATAAATTTATTGACAAAGAAAAATGTATCTCTCCAATGGGGACTAGAGCAAGATGAGGCATTTTGTTTGCTTAAGGAATGCATGAACCAAAGGCCAATTATGCAGCCTCCTAGGTGGGAGGATGATTTCTATGTGAATCCAAGTGTGTCAACTCATTCAGTGGGAGCTATACTGCTTCAGAAGGGTGAGCAATGACACATGCAACCAGTGTATTATGCAAGTCAGCAACTCATGGAGGCTAAGGAGAGGTACGGTGAAATGGAGAAAGAAGGTTTATCTTTGGTCATTGTAGCAGTGAAGAAGTTTAGGTCATACTTGTTGCCTCACCCTTTTTTCTTCCTTACGTCTCAACCTGCTTTACAATTTCTGGTTCGCAAACCCAATCCTGCTGGAAAGTTTGCTAAGTGGATTTGTGAGCTTCAAGAGTTCTCTTTCACTTTTATTACAAAAAGCAGCACTATAGCTTCTCTGGTGGATTTGCTTTAGGTAAGGAGGAAGAAGAAGTAACAAAGGCAAAGGAAGACTTAGATGAAGAGTTGGAGACCCCGCCAGCAGCTTTCAAGCTGCATTTTGATGGAGCCGTTAGCCCTTCTAGGAAATGTGGGGCTGGGGGAATAATTCTAATTGATCCAGAAGGAAAAGAGGTATGGTGGGCTAAGGGTAGGTAATTTCCTAAAGCAATATCAAATAATGTGGCTAAGTACAATGCATTGATATGTGGGTTAGAAGATTGCCTAAAGGAAGGAGTGAAAGAGGTAGAGGTTAAAGGAGACTCTCAATTGGTCATTAGGCAAATGAAAGGTGTTTATAAGGCACGGAGTCCTAATCTACAAGATCTTTATAAAAGAGCGATGGAGTTAAAGGAAGCTTTTGAGTTTTGCAAGTTTGTGCATATTCAAAGAAAAGATAATCATCAAGCTGATGAGATGGCTACTAAAGCTATGGCTTCTTTCACTGAAGCTACTCTTGCATTGATAGATACAGGTTGGCCAGAGCTCCAAGATGTTCAATATTACTTGGATGAAGGATATTTTTCTCATGGATTGACCCCTCAACAAAAGCAAAGGCTCACAAGGAAGGCTCGGCCTTATACAATCCTTGGGGATGTTCTATACAAGAAAGGTAAAGATAAGGTTCTTAGGAGGGTAGTGAGCTTGGAAGAATCTAAGAGGATTATGGAGCTATGTCATGAATGTTCAGGTCACTTTGCTTCAGATAGCACTACTCAAAAGATCCTTAACATAGGGTATTATTGGCCCCGACTCAACAAAGATGTCCATGAGTGGTGCCGAAGTTGTGAGGTATGCCAAGCATATGGACACAAGCAATTGGTTCCTGGGCCCTTGAATCCCATTCCAGCATATGGTCCATTTGAGAGGTGGGGTTTGGATTTTGTTGGCCCCATTCCTCGTTCTTCACAAGGGAAGTATTATATATTAGTTGCAACTGATTATGCAACTAGATGGGCAGAAGCAAAAGCTATTATCAACAACAAAGCAACAACGTTGGCATCATTTCTCGAGTTTATATGTGCCCGTTTTGGTTGCCCTTTGGAAATCCTTACAGATGGAGGGAGGTCTTTTAGGAATGACTTGATTGAATATTTGGTGCACAAATTGAAAATAAATCATGTCATATAAACTCCATATTTTCCCCAATGCAATGTTCTTGTGGAAAAAAGTAATGGTTTGCTTTGTGGGTCCTTGTCTAAGCTAGTAGACACCATGAAAAGAAAGTGGGATGTGCATATACCAAAGGTTTTGTGGGCTCATAGAACCACTCATAACTGTTGGTAAGATGAAAGGAAAGCAAAGAATGGACACAAACTCAAAATACTTGCATTAAGGAATGAAGAAGAGTGAGGTCCTTAAGTAGGCACCTCATACATGCTCACTGACATCACTGATGACTTCAGAGCTCCACAATCATCTCCTCAATCTACTCCTAGATTCTCTCAATTATCCTATGTGGCTCTCCACCACCTAACTGTGCTTGTGGGCACCTAACTGTGCCTCTAGCACTCACACATAGAAACCAAGGTGTGCCTGAGGCATACACCTTGAGATATCCCATCAAACCCCCCCTCACAGGAATGCCTCAGGCTATGTCAAGGATACATCTAGTCTCATAGTTTCTCATGCCATCTCATGGTGGTCAAGGATAAATCTATGGCTAGGTTCTCATGCTAGCAAGGGTTACCATGGGTGTAAGGTAAACAAAAGGGATACAAAAAGACCTTCCAATGGTTATCTCCCCTGCATGTACATGCACACAATGTCTGCAGGAGGTACCATGGAGCAAAACATACACATGGCCTACCATAAGGTGACCAGAGGTGTTTACAAAACACACAAAATACAATAATTTATTTCATTCATTTTGGAGGACTATCCAGGCTGAGTACCTTGACATAAAAAGAGAGATTTGGAGCATACATAGAGATGATTTAAAATGCATAATCTTCAAAGGATGCCTCATCTTAAGGAGGCTCATCAACCGAAAGTAGATTTGCATTTTCTGTCTTTGCTTTGGCTCTGCAAAACTTCTCATGATGGTTGTTCTTGCCACAGTGCTTGCATGGATTAATTTTGAAGCAGTCCTTTGAAAGGTGATTTGTCTTTCCACAGTGATTGCAAGGGGTATACTTGCCCTTCTGGACTTTTACAGCATAAACAGTGTCATTGCCTTTCTTGAGCTCCATATGCCTTTCTTCTTCTTGGAGAGCAGAGATAATACCTTCAAGATTAGGATTAGGAAGATTTTTCAAAGTGGTAACTATGTGATCATAATCTTCAGGCATACTCTTAAGTAACACTGCCATAGCATCATCTGGAGTAATAGGAGAATTGATAGAAGCTAATTGAGTCATAAGACTCCGCATATAGTTGTCATGAGCTGCCAAAGTAGTGCCACTAACCATCTTTAATTCAAAGAAAGAGATTTTAAGTGATAATTTAGATATGTGAGAGCTAGCACCAAAAATCATGTCAAGCTTCTGCCATGCTTCTGAAGGAGACTCTAAGTCAGAGATGTGGTGAATATCATCATCTCCTAAAGCAAGAGCAATGATACCATATGCTTTCTCCTCTCTAGCGGGATCCCTTGCCGGTCATGTCGGAGTTGAGGATTCTCCAGCATTGGAGGCTGTAGAAGAAGCGGTTGGAGTCGGTTTGACAAGTCCCCAGAGGTTCTCCCTCATCAATGCAAATTTCACCTTCATCTGCCATGTGTGGAAGCCCTTTCCATTGAACTTCTCTAGATTCAATAGGGTAGCCATGAGAGGGTCTAACCCAGATATTGGGCAGTGTCTTTCTCTCTTACAAGGCAAAAAATAACTAAAAGGTTTCCAAAATATAAGCACTTGATGTAGCAAAGACTAGTGACCAATATTCAAGCAATGATGCTTCTTCTTACATGCTTCATAGAGGTGGCTAAAAATGAATACTTTCCAATCAAAACCAGGTCTAGCAATTCAAAGAAAAACTGAAACCACACTTGTACTGATGCTATTGAAAACTTCAAAAACTTAGAAGTGCTAGAGTAGCATTTTAGGTAGCATCATCTTCAAAAACTTGTCCAAAACTGTCAAAACCAAAAGGCTGAACTTGGAGGGCTTGTAGCTCACTCTTCAAAGCAAGGAAAAGAGGCCTTTTTGAAGAAAAAGAAAGCTCATATACCAGAGAGGATCCAGCACACAGGTTGGACGAAATGGCACGCGCTATTGCTCGGGGGAGTTGCTACAGGCTAAACCTGAGTTTTGACGATTTCTCCTTCATTACTAAACCAAATGAGCTGAAAAATAACTCAAAATCTTTGTCTTGAGGTCGCCCATATACTCCTAAGAGGGCTCAAGCAATGGCGGAGCAGGTAGGGAGTATTGAGCAATAGAAGAATGGTGAAAAAATGCATTGTTTGGAGAATGGCAGCCAACAGAGACGTTTTTTTTTCAATTGCTTGCAGGTGGAAGTTTGCCCATACTAGAGGAGTTTACAGCTCAGAGGGTTTGGGCAATGGTCATTTGTAGGCAGAGAACCAAGCTCTCAAAGATTTTGGGAAGAAGGAGGAAAATGGGGAAGAAGAAGATGAAGAAGAAGAAGATGATGTGGCAGAAATGGGCTCAAGGGGAATCAAAGGGCTCTGATACCATGTTGGTAAGCTGAAAGGAAAGCAAAGAATGGACACAAACTCAGAATACTTACATTATGGAATGAAGAAGAGTGAGGTCCTTAAGTAGGCACCTCATACATGCTCACTGACATCACTGATGACTTCAGAGCTCCACAATCATCTCCTCAATCTGCTCCTAGATTCTCTCAATCATCCTATGTGGCTCTCCACCACCTAACTGTGCTTGTGGGCACCTAACTGTGCCTCTAGCACTCACACATAGAAACCAAGGTGTGCCTGAGGCATACACCTTGAGATATCCCATCAATAACCTCTTCCTTGGTTTCACACCTTTTCAACTAGTTTATGGAGTGGAGGCCATCTTGCCAATAGAATTGGAAATCTCAAGCCTTCGCATGTCTTTTCTCGATTGTGCAATGAAGAAGAAACACATGCCCAATGTCTAGTACAATTGGAGACCTTGGATGAGAAGTGGATTCAAGCACTTCAATATTTGGAGGCAACACAACAATGTCGTAAAGCAAGGTATGATGCTCTTACGAGGAAGAAGAAGAAGCCAGAACTCAAAGAAGGAAGCTTGGTCATGAAGTTTGATGGTCATGTGGAGAAGCAGCTAGACAAGAAACTCCTTCAGCGCTGGGAAGGTCCCTTCAAGGTGAATAAAAAGTTCAAAAATAACACTTATCTTTTAGAAGATGCAAAGAGGTCCCTGGATGTGCCAATGACTACCGGTTAAAAGTGCTTTATCCGCAGATACCATCACCCCAGCAGACCCCCATGCTAAGCACGAGGATTTGCTAGGGGCGGAAAGATGTGACAATAAAAAATGATATTTTGTTTTGAAACCTATGGAAGGACTTGTGGGGCCCGCAAGGTGACAAAAGCTAGCCATGGAGACAAAGAACCAAGAAGTGTGACAGAGAAGTTGGTGGCGGGAGACGGCTCTTTGACGGCTACTCTCATTGTGGCTTGTCAATCTTTTGATGTCCACTACTTTATTTCATGTAATCATTAATGTGGGTTTGACACTAATTAGAATAATTAGTGAAAAGGATTGCAAATGTGATTATGAGTGGAGTGCATCATTGTAAATACCATGGGTATGAATTATAAATACCTTGGTATAGGGATATAATGGTTTGAGAGATACATTATTTGATTTGTAATTGGGAAAATAGAAATGAGTCATGTATTTTGAGTGGGCCAGATGACTGCATGGCCTCTATAATGTACTAAAATAATATGGAGAGCACATGCCAAGCACATGGAGGGCATGTGGAGGAGTGTGGAAGAGTGTAAAGTCAAGAGGAATCCTTCTAGAATTCCAAGGTGGTATATGGAGGATGTTGACATATGGAAAAGAGAGGGTCCCTATGGGCTCCAAGGGGAAAGACTCTTGACTTTCTCAAATTTTAAAGAGTCATGAGGATCTTGTGATGGGACACTTGTCAAAATGTGCCCAAAAGGACATTTGATGGTGACCCGTGTCCTTATGCCACCAGGGGGTGAAGGAATCTATTGGCTAAAAATGTAACAAGGTGAAGGAAGGTGAGAATTTCTCAGATATAAAAGAGACTTCTCTCCTCCCTCTCAAGCATCTGGTTCTTCCCTTCGTAGTTATGCCATCACTTGTATCTAGCTTTGCCTATCTTTTCCCTTCTCCCTAGAGCATTAGGCTCTCACTTTGTACCCCTCTTCTTGCTTTTGATGTCAAATAAAGTTCATGCTTCCTTTTCCTCATCCTTCTTCCATCTCCTCTCTCCTCGCTCTAAAGCTTAGTGTACCCACATGAATGAGTCATTTCTAGATCTGTGTTAAGGGTATTCTCTACTCCCCTGGGCAACCTCAATTTGCCATGTATCTGGGAAGCTACTTCTCTGCTAAAGGAGATCATTGCCCTTTCCATAACTGCAGTCGGGTATGGACAGTTTTGACAGTCTTTCGTAAAATGGTCATAACTTTCTACTTCGAGCTCCGTTTTGAATGAAACTTATATCAGAATCTTTGTCTTTTCAAGATCTATCTACTGATGTATTCAGATATTTGTTCAATTTAGTAGAATAAAAGTTATTGTGGTCTGAGTGGTCGGCTATGTTGTTTGGAGCAGTTTTGAGAACCTTTCGTAAAATCGTCATAACTTTCTGTTCCAAGCTCTTTTTTGAATGAAAATGATATCAGAATGTTCGTCTTTTCAAAATCTATGTTTTGTCCCAACCTTCCCATTGAGCCAAATCATCCCTATCAATTCACGCCTTTCACATCAGTTCACATTGTGTTGAGTCAAAAGATGTTCTTCTAACAATGGCTCGCCCTTACTTTTGGGGCTGACCGATTAGCTCAAATGAATGCTTCCCATCAGCCTTTCTTATTTCCAATGGTAGAGTACAACCTCACCTTTGACATCTATATCTTTGTTTTGATCTGAGAAGATAGAGAGTAAGTGTCTCTTTAAGCTTCATCTAATGCCCAAATCTCTTCTCTCTTCTTCAATTTGTGGGTTGAGACATGACCAAAACCAAACCCCCAGTTTTGTGTCACAGTGGTATTGTATGGGACAATCAAGAGTATCATATTCAGGTTGGAAGGACATGCCAACATCCCAAGACCTTGCAAGAATGGTACATAGTAGGTGTGACTTATGTACAGCCTGTTTGGAGATGTTGTACAAACTTGCAGCAAATATACTAGGGGCTAGAAGTGGCCTGATAAGAGGCAAAACTAGAGACTGATAGGTGATGGAAAGGGACTGATAGGCTGGAAGTGGCTGCATAGGAGGCAAAACTAGGGATTGATAGGTGCTGGAAAGGGACTGAAATTAGACGTAGAATAGGTTAGAGTATGGGAAAGATAGCCTAGAGCCGTGGTTTCCCTGCCACGTGGTCCGGCAGGGCTTGTCATGCATCAGGAAAAGTGCCCTGCCAAGTCTATTTATAGACTGGGCTGGGTCAGTTCAAAGGGCTATTTCGGCCGACAATTCTTAGTGTCACTAAGAAGCTAAAATCAATTGGAAATTCATACATACAAAACTACATTTGCTCACTTAATTTCTTTAATAAAACTCTACTGCTCTGCCCTATTAATACATCTATAAAACATACTTTCATAGCTTCATGATTTCCATAAATTTTTTGCACTCTTGGCTACAAAACCCCTACCACTCAAGTGGTCTACTCAAGTGGTCTACGCTTCCACTAGAAAAATCCTTGACTCTGCATGCTGTTGTCTATATTGGTTGAATCCATAAATATCTGTGTTTAAGACTATTTCAATTCAGTGAACTAGACCATACGATACAAGCAGAAAATGTGTCAGAATCATGACCCCTCCAAGCACCATCTAGAAGCTTTCTCTATAGTAAATATGAATATCCTAATTAGTAGGGTAGTGCCCAACCATTGACATATATGACATATATCTTTAGACTTTGGAGGGGAAGAGATTCATAGGTAGACGGCCAATGTTGTTAGTGAGTTCTCCCACAAACACACCATTAGACTTGTGTGACGATGGTCATAGATAGAAAAAAGATACATCTATGATATTATTGCCTTGCACATACATGTGTAGCACAAGTTATAGACTAGCTAATAGCAATACGCATTATAGGCTTCAACAACTAAATCAACGACAAAGATAAGTAAATATAAGCCAAATTCAAGAGCTAGAGACTCAGAAAGCAAAGCACCCCTATCAAAACGATAGATCATCTCCTTTTCCATACCAGCTTGAAAGCTCAGACCAAAGAAAGGCTATTCAAGAGGTCAAGGCCACATGAATCCTTATTATACCAATCAATATGGCTAGTCATATATCTTAGTGTCCACATCACGATCCACACCTCTATCACAAAGACCAACCAAATTCAAGGTCACTTCTTGGGTTCAAGATCTACAAGATTCTGCTACTACAACAAACTCCAAATGAAAAGATAACTTAAACAAGACAAGGAGAAAGTTGCATTACCGCTTGTGTGATGAATGTGTCTCGCAGATAATACTCTTCAAGGATTTTCTGAACTCACGACAATTTGGCAAGAAAGAATGTGTATCGTATAAAATGCTGAAGGGATTTCTTGAATCAAGGGACAATGGGGCAAGCAAGGAAAGATTCATGCTTGCAGCTATGGGGAGAATGATCTCAACAAAGGCAAATTCCTTAGACAAGCAAGGAGGGGATCCATGGTTGGTGCACAGAGCATGGCACTCGTCAAATGGACTGCATAGATTATGCAAAAAGCAAGAAAAATGATTTCTTTTATAGCAAACCTTCCCTTCCATGTTATCTTTTTTCTTTCTAATGCTTCAACACTATCACAAGGCTCAAGGATATGGGCAAAGAGGATAGAAAAACGTACCAGGTCTGATGGCAGATGAAGATAACAAGAATCGATGCAATAAGGTTCTTTGATGGGCATGGACAAAGTAGGCCTTTCTAGAGAAGAATCTCACATTCGATGTACGGTGCTAGGCCCTTCCCATAGCCAGGAGTATGTACAGAGGAAGGGGAATAGAGAATGAAAGGCCTTGAGATATTGGGGGAGGGAAAGAGCTGCCAAAATGATGGATTTTGGAGGATAAGCAAGAAAGGTCTAAGAGAGAAAGAGCGGGAATGAATTGCTTGATGATGGCAACAAGAGATCTATTTCGGCATGAAGAAGGTTGGTTTATTGTGACGAGGATTCAATTCAATGATTTCTCCTTCAATGTTCCTTGTGTCTATGCTCCAAATGATGCAGGTGATAGATCTGTTTGCTAGACCAGGCTAAAAGAAAGACTAATGTACAAATCCCTTCTGGAGGATGTGGATGCTAACATAGACCTCAATAAGAAGTGGGGACTACGGCATTCCCTGTCATGGTGGGACAAGCACCTGATAGGCATTTGGAAAGGATGTTGCATTGGGAAATTCTCGTTTCTCCTGTGGAAGATATTACAACAATGGCTACCTATTCGGGCCAAGCTGGCCCGAAGATTTGTGGTGAATTCACTCTGTCCCTTTTATAGGACTGCTCTTGAATCCCTACAACACCTAATTTGGAGATGCCTTATGTCTAAACAAGTGTGGTACGTGATAGAGAAGGCCGTTAGAGGTTCGGCGGTGACAATGGTGAGCTTTCAAATTGGTTCCAATTGAAAATTGATATTGCTCGGGGATACCACGAGTTGTTCCTCAACAGTTGCTACTGTGTGGCCTTTGGTGAGAGGGCTTGTATGCTATGCGATCTGGATTTGTCGCAACCAGATGGTCTTTGGAGGCAACCCGACATGTGGTTGGCGAGACTCTATGGTTCACAGCTTGGTAACAATGTATCTAACTGACTCCATCCTGATTAGAGTATGTAGCGATGCGGCGGTGCTAGCATGTATTGATGGTATCAGAGCGCTATCGATAGTTAACCAGTTGAGAATAGGCCAGTTGCTTTTTACTGCTTGAGCGTGGGCCTTGGGAGTAGCCCCTGTGTAGGCCACAGTTTTGATAAGGGCCTGTAGGGGCCTGACCCACCCCATTTCTCTTCATAATATCAAAGCTAGCATTTTAATTTATTAAAAATATAAAATATATAAAAAGCTCACACTTGAAAGAAATGTATTTTTTATGCCCTTGATATTCCACACCCTTCTCAACAAGTTTGTCTTCTCTAGTAATTCAAGGATAAGGATATCTTCACTAAACTACCATACATCTGTTCAATCCTAAGCCCAATGCCTTGCACTACTCCTATCAAGCTATCATTTCTAAACAAGCCTCAAACTTGCGACTTCAAACATTGGCAACCAATAGTGTTTAAGATGGGAATTTGTAGATTTAATGTATGTATTTCGATCATGAGCATGATCCTTATGAGTATTCTTGTATCCAAGCTAGCACGCCAGATTGTTCATCTAGACCCAAAAAATCATTCTATCAATTTTCATCTATGATTGAAACATACTTACTGCTTGTTGATTTTATGTCTCTACAAAAAACCCCCCAAAACCCACTTGATGAGCCATATTGTTGGAAAAATTCTTGCTTATGAATAAGTGATGAGGAGAAGCATTGCCTGCCCAAATGGTTTCTTTGCTCAACTAGTTAAGAAAACCTTTTGGCAGTGGATTTAAGGTAAATTTGCCATCATTTAAAAATATCCAAAGTGACTAAGATGTGGACCTAAAAATATCCAAAGTGACTAAGATGTGCCATCATTTAACCCCCGTAATTCAAGGACCTACACAATTGGGATTCAATCACCAACACAAATACGTAAATATGTTTACAAGGCCAAGCATCCAAATCAGGGAGAAGCGATATCAAATCATTTCTACTTATCACAAAGAACCAAAGAAATGCCGGAAGGATTATCAAAGAATCATGGGTGTTCAAACATAACCTCGCATTAGGCAGAGCTTTTTTTAGTACATGATGCATACACATGACCTCTTCCAAGACATAAGGCCTTTCCAATGAATTGTTACTAGACAAGACTAGTCCAGTGAGCATATCAAGAGTGAACCTAGCATTGTCGACATTGAAGTAGCGCACGACATGAATTTTTACTAGACAAGACCAGTCCATTGAGCATATCAATGAACCTAGCATTGTGGACATTGAAGTAGTGCACGGCATGAATTTTTACTAGACAAGACTAGTCCATCGAGCATATCAAGAGTGAACCTAGCATTGTCGAGACTCAACATTGAAGTAGTGCACGACGTCTTGCACAGTAAGAGCAGGCCTCCAACCTATGAATGTTGATAGAAGAGAGCTTGGTCTCATATTTCATGCTATGTAGTAGCCAACAAAGTTTTTTCCCTAAGTGGGTTTTCCCGGCCCAAATGTTGCAAATTCCCCATGCTTGCCTCCCCCCACCCCTTTTACACCTTTAAGATTATTTGCTTAAATAATCTTGATGACAAAACTTTTGGATGAAAAACTACAAAGTTTAGCCTTTGAAGTGCCTCATCCTAACTTATACATCAATAAACCTTGCATGCACATGCATTCACTAACATCATTTTAGTATCTCCTTTAACCATAGCATCAATAAAGTTGCCCTAAACTTGTAATGGGATTGGATTTTAGAGTAAGATGGACACATGTGTAAGTAGTATTGTTCTTGTTGCCTTGTTATGACATGTTCTTGCATAATATCACCCTTGTTTTATAAGTGAATTCCCAAATAGATAAAGTAACTCTACCTTATACTTCACCTAGTTTTACTGGGGTATCCTCCTTGAAACTGTGAAATATTTATTCATCATGATGATGTGCACGTGGGAGGTACTATCATCAAAACTCTAGCATCCATCTTTTGTTTATAGATGGCATGCAAGAGGAAACATTGGCATTGGTAGAGAGAGTCCAAGAAAGCCATATGGGCTGAGTTTCAATCTCATATGGGTTGAGAGAGACTATATCATCCCAGCCCCACCTAGGAATCCTACTTTCTCAATGCTCATGGATGGTGCATGGTGAAAAACAAGGAAATATTCATTCCAAGGCATGAAAATGACATTAGATGGCCATAATACTTTGCACAGGCCTTGAAATGTCATAGTTTAAGTCTTGTGCAACATATCATGCCCAACCACTATCATTTGCATGGCTAGACACACAGCAATCCATGTTTTACAACGCCCATGCATGATGTTATTGAGATATCGAGCTCTACTCATGATATGCCAGGGTGACCGTTGTGCATTTATGTCACCGACTTGTTAGCTGCAAATGTAGTTGGTACACTGCCCATGAATAATAGCCGGATGACAACTATCTTTATGTACTCTAGTTAGTGGCTCAGCTAGTATGCCACCTTAGTTAGCTGAGTTTGGTTCGGGGCCATTTCGGGGCCCGTTTTGGTGGCGGAAGTTTTCCACAGGCACTCATGAAAGTCCCCTGTTTTTGCTATGCGACAATTGTTTTGCAGGTCGGTGAAATGTTATCGCAAAAATTACATCGTATGCCTGTGCGCAGAGATATTGGGAGTGGCAAAATCATTCTTATTGCCTATTGATGCATAATCATCACTAGGAAGTGACTGTGTGGTTAAATACCACTCTCGTCAATTTTGCAGATTTGCCCTTGTGAGGCAGAAGTTGTGTTTTTTGCAATGACAGAATATTTTGCAGTGTTCTGTAATGGCATCTAATGCTCTTTCATAGATTATCACTGAAAAGCTTGACAAGAACAACTTCCCAGCATGGAAGTTTAGAATGATGAATTTCCTTAAGGGAAAAGGCTATTGGGAGTTCAATACTGGAGCTCAACAAGAACCAGTTATTCCTAATGTTCCCAATCAATAGGAGTTGCAGGCATTTAAAGGCTAGCATGAGAGAGCCTAAAAAGTTATGTACTGGTTGTCTATCAGTATTTCAGATTCTATGATTGTGCATATTCAGGATGCAAGCACGCTGAAGGAGGCATGGGATACCTTGACAAAAATGTATAGCACAAATACGCATGCCAGGAAAATGTAGCTCAAGCAGGAGTTGCATAATGTGCAGAGAGAAAATATGAGCATCAATGACTACCACATGAAGGTGAAGAAGATTGCAGATGCACTTGCTTCTATTGGGTCGCCAGTGGAAGATGATGATTTAGTTTTTGTGAGCTTGAATGGTCTAGGAAAGGATTATGCATAATTCCAGACATCCATTGCCGTCCTGAGAATTTTCCTAATTTTGAGGAGTTGATTGCTCTTCTAATTTCAGAAGAGCAAAGAAATGGTGGTGCATCGTCTTCAGGAGGAACTTCAAAAGAAGCTGTCTTCTACTCAAATGCTGAAAGAGGTAGAGGCAGAGGTAGAGCAGGCCAATTTGGAGGTCATGGCAGAAATCAAAATATGCAGCAAATTCAAGAAAACCAGTCCTATGGAGGAGGACGTGGTAACTTTAGAGGCAAGCGAGCCAAAGAGGTCGTGGTGGATGGCAGAGAGGCCAAAATGCAAACAATAATGTTGAATGCTACTACTGTGGTAAAATGGGTCATATGGTTAAAGACTGCTATAAAAATTAGAATGACATCATGACTCGAAAATTGTAGCAAGGCAATTATGCATCCTCTAGTAGATAGGGTGATGACAGAAATGAGCATCTGTTTATGGTGCAGCACATGACCAATTCTGTGACAAGTGCAGAAGAAAGCAATGATGTGTGGTATGTTGACTCAAGTGCATCAAACCACATGACAGGTCATGCAGAATGGATGCAAGATGCAAGGAAAATGGAAAGACCAGAATTTGTGGAGACTGGTGATGATACTGCACATCCTATTGTGCAGATTGGTAAAATTCCTTTGTCTATGCAGGATGGGAAAAAGAATTACCTATCTGATGTATTTCATGTCCCGAATATTACCAAGAACGTGGTTTCTATTGGTCAAATGGTTGAGCAAGGCTTGCACATCAGATTTAATCCTCATGGATGCTTTGTTGAGGATATGAAAACTAAAGGTCACTTGATAGCAAAAGGGAACAAGAAGGGCAGGATGTTTACGTTGGATGCCGACATGCCTGAATTGAGTGCAACAATGTTTGCACATGGGACCGGTGTAGTAGGAGATATTGATATCTAGCATAAACACATTGGTCATGTTAACATACAGCGACTTAAATTAATGCAGGCCCAAAATATATTTGTAGGATTGCCTAGGTTCAAGGTTGCAGAAATGCATAAGGTATGTGAAGCCTGTCAATTTGGAAAACAGGCAAGGAAACCATTTCCTAGACATGCTCAAGAGAGTAAGAGGCTGGCACCCTAAAGAGATGTAGGTCAAAGCCTAAGCTGCTAGGGAGTGGGGAGGAGATCGCTTGTAGCCCAAAAGTGTGCCCGATATCCTCCTAGAGGCAAATGGCCCACAAGAATCAAGCACCTATAAGGGAGGATTGATGAGTTGTACTTCACCCTGGATAACATGACACAAGAGGCTACAAAAAAAAGGCAGTAGATGGAGTGCATCAAGTAGCTCAGGAGTTAGCACATAGGTCATGGCCGCTTGCAATGTGCAACAAGCTACCCACTTGGAGCGTCTCTAGGGTTCAAAAGGAGGTTCCAAGGTTTATAAGGAGTTCCACGGTTTAGAAGGAGGTTCCAAGGTTTAGAAGGAGTCTAGGGTTAGAAGGAGGATCCAAGGTTCAGAAGGAGGTTCTAGGGTAAGAAGGAGGTTCCAGGGTTTAGAAGGAGGTTCCAAGGTTTAGAAGGAGTCCAGGGTTAGAAGGAGGAAGGAGGTTCCAGGGCTTAGAAGGAGTCCAGGGTTAGAAGGAGGTTCCAAGGTTCAGGGTAGAGTACATGGTGGAGAACTCGTCTCCCTCACAGATCATGGAGTTTTAAGGGTTAAGGAACAAAGGGTTTAGGGGAGCATAGGAGTGGGAGAGGAAGAAGGTGTAAGAGCATGGGGGAAAGAAGAGAGAGGAGGGAGGAGGAGGAGGGAGGAGGAGGAGAGAGGAGGAGGAGGAGGAGGAGGAGGAGGAGGAGGGAGGAGGAGGAGGGAGGAGGAGAGGGGGAGGACGGGTTGCAAGGTTGGAGGAGAGGGGAGGAGGAGTTGCAAGGTTAGGACATGCTTTTGGACATGCAATGCAAGGAAGCATGGACACTTGAGACAAATGCTTGGAATACCAAGGTAGGCTCAACACAATGCCCCAAAGAGCATGGGATTCATTCCATTATGGGGCATATATACAAGTTGGAGAGCTTCTCTCTCTGCACAAAGTTGTATCACAAAGTTGTAACACAAAGTTGTAACACATTCTCTTTCTATATGTAGAAGTTGTAACACAAAGTTGTATCACAAAGTTATAACACAAAGTTGTAACACATTCTCTTTCTACATGTAGAAGTCGTATGTAGAAGTTGTAACACAAAGTTGTATCACAAAGTTGTAACACAAAGTTGTAACACAATCTCTTTCTACATAAGTTCATGTTGGCACAGAGTCAACATACTCCCGGATCCATTTGATTACCCTTCCTGGGGTTATGGCTTATTGCGTTCACGTACCTGGGTTGCCATGTTTTTAGTCCAATGACTGTGGAACTTGTGTCATGCCAGTCGATCTTGTTGTAAAGCCTTAGCACCATACAATTTATGCGTAGTTTCCAGGTAGCCTGTATCCACCATTTGCTCGAATAGAGATATGTGGCGTGCCTCTAAGAAGATCACTCTTTGATAGAGCCGGCTTGTAATCTGAGCATCAATCCTTTCATTGGGATTAAAGCTGAGTGGAGGCAAATGGAAATCAAGGTAACATGGGACCTCCAGAATGAATTCCAATGTTTTACAGAATATAGCACTTTGGCGAAGGAAGCGATCAATGTTGCCGCACATTATTTGTTCATGCTACTGAAGTGCTCGGACCATTGTGCCTTGGATATTCCATTCTACACTAGAGTAGGGTTCGATCATTGGCCAATTAATGACTCGATCTTCAGCCAAAGTGTGTATGTTGGCTTCCCATTTTTTATGCCGTGGAACTCCATAGAACTTTGGATGGGTTCTGAGACATGGAGTTGCCTGTAAGTACTCCTTTAAGAAGATTACATCAAAGAGCTTGGGACGGCGCCAATCAGGTTGTGGATCCAACTTGCTAATCCAACCTTCACTAATTTGACGCTGACGAAGGTTGGTAGGAAAGTTCCTCGAGTTTTCATATCAAGATATTTGCTCCAAAATTCCTTAATGGGGTTACTGGGAAGTGGTATCTCATCAAAATCATACCCATCATTGGAACTTGGCATGGGCGTACAAATTGGATTATCTGGATCCTGATATTCAAAATCAAATATTGTGTCATTTTCTACTGATGGAAGCACCAGAAGTGTCGGAGGTGATGACGAGGCAGGGAGAGAATTGAGGGACATTGGGGAGAAATATGGCAGAGTCATAGTGGCGGAAGGGGGAGTAGAGGGGAGGGGGGGAAGAACTGGGCAAATGGTTTGAGCAACTTGGTAATCATCAAGGGTAGGATTAGCAAGGGAGGGGAAAAAGCTAGGTGTGAGGGGCTTGTAAGTTTGTGACTGTTGGGTAAGTTGAAAATGGTGAGAGGCATGAGCAAAGAGACCATGGGGGGGATAGATGTTAGGATGGAGCTCAAGGAAGGTTAAGAGGGTGGTAGTAGCAAGGGGAAGTGAGGTTATGATGTTGGCAGAAAGAGTGGTCAGATATGGGAAGTTGGATGTGAGATAGGCCTTGTCATCTTCTGACACTTCTTTTTGCTGGTGCGATGGGATGATCAGCTGCATGGGTGGGATGTCGCTTATGTCATGCCGTGCAAATAATAGGGATGGCCATTGTAGCAATGGCAACAAATCTACAATAACACTAAGGGGAGGACTACCCATGAGGCAGACATATGCAATGAAAGCATCCATCCTGAGTGTTATAAACCCAGCATGTGTAGACAAGCAGAAGATATTTTTCTCATCTTCAGACAAGTCTTGGCAAATTATGCACAGGGTTTTAGTCTTGATGGAACGTTCCCAGTGGATTGTTGGATGAGCAGATATGATCCTAATTTGGAGTTGCTTCCATTGGATAAGCATGCGTGCATTGAGGTGATCTTCCACTTGTAGAGCAGCCACAAGCTCTTGGTACACCACGGTTGTGCATTGTAGTGGGGCGTCATTGCTGTTGTCTTCCAATGCCTCATTGTTGTGCACTAGCAATTGGAGTTCAAGCTTGGAGATGATTATTTTTTGGGAGTGCATCTCATTCATTTTTTCTTTGTATTGATGGTAGATGGTTTTGTATGCCTCCTTAAGCTTTCTCATTTGCAAGGTGACCTTTGCCTGTTGAGGAATGTCTTCAGTGGTATTGGACCATTGGTCCAAGACTTGGGCTTGTGAAGTGTTGGCCTCTTGAACGGTAGCAAGTTGGTCTTTTAAGATTTGGCATTCCCTTGTAAGCTCATCAATGCTGAAGGCACGTACTTCCAAAGATTGTTTCATGTCTTCAAGCTTGTCTTTGCAATCCTGGAGCTCTTCTTCTTTGTGAATTAGAGTGAGTCGAGCTTGTGCTACTACCTCCATCTATTGCGCATGTGCAGATGTCAAGGAGTTATAGTAGGTCTGTAGGATTGCCGTTGCTTCTACTGCTGCAGTCAGCTGTGTGTCCCAAGTATTTCACTTCTTTTGCAAAGAATTCACATTTGGATTCTTTAGCAAAAAGTGAATTATCTCTAAGTAGCTGGAACACTTTTTGTAAATGTTTCAAATGCTTTTTCCTGGTTTTAGTATAAATAAGGATATCATCTAAAAATACTACAAAAAATTTCCCTAGATATGGCCTTAAGACATTATTCAAAAGTGTCATAAAAGTTGCTAGAGCATTTGTTAATCCAAATGGCATTACTTTAAATTGATAATGCCCATACCTAGTACGAAATGGTGTCTTAGGGACATCCTCTCCCCTAATTCGTACTTGGTGATCTACAACCCCCAATGAAGGCGAAAGCCTTCATTACCTCAACAAAGATGATTTAGGTTCCTTTTACACATGCATGCACTTTGTTTTCTTACCACACTTAAGCCTACGTCTCTCACGGGAACATGACTCGAGGTCCTAAGCTACACGTATACTACAATCGACAACTCTAATATATCTGTAGGTGACAAAAACCCTCGGAACCCTGCAAACATAGTATAGCCAGCTCTTCCTACGAAAGCAGTAGGAAAGAGCCAACATCTTCCTACAGTCTCCATCCAACTCAGATTGAGTGACTTCATAAGCTCTACAGCATCATGCAAGTCCTTCTTTAGGGAGTCATCCTGCATAGGAACAAACACCGGCTCTCTCTTTGCATAAGCCTTTATTATTTCTAGACTTCGAATTGGATTCCTAGGCTCTTCTTGCATGTTAAGCTGTCTCAGTTTGTGGACTTTCCATTCCTTCTCCCTGGCCACTCTGACAACATCTTCAAAACTATCCAGATTCTTCAGCTCCACTTTCAATCTGAGTGTAGGCTTTAGGCCAGCTATGAAACGATCACACTTGATCATTTGAGGTGGTACTTCCGGAACAAGAGCTTCGCACCACAAACTCCATAATCTCCCAAACTGGATTATGTACTGATTCACATCTTGTTCTTCCTCCTGTCTCACTGAGCATAGCTCTTTCTAGACTTCATTAGGGCTCCTGGCTTGTGGAAACTGTGCAAGGAAAGCTGCTCTCACCACTGTATACTCTGGATTTTGCTGCTGAGGATGAGTAGTCCTGAAGGTGGCAACTTGAGTCTACAATCATGCTTTTGCATCTCCAGTAAACAATAATTCAAGATATGAAACAAAATCTCAGGGGTTGCCCTATCTTTCATAAGTGCTATAAATTCCATCTTTTCCAGGAATCTTACTGCATTCTCATATGGCATCCCCCAGTACTCTGGGAAATCCTGTGCCATCCTCACAATCTTTCAACTATCACACCCTGGCTTTCTCAACCACAACAAAACTGGAAAGCAACAAAACAAACACACTACTGAAGAAGCTCACTCTGCATCCGAAGAGCATTCTTTTTCCTGCGGGCAAGCACTTTCAGAGCTCTCTGCACTCTGGCTCGGAGTCAGATCACACATAGCTGGACTTCAATGCATCTGTCCTTCCTATGACCACATTATCCACACCACTCACACTGTATCACTCTCATGTGTGGATTTCTCCCCATTGCTTGCAACACAGCTCAGAACATCTGCTCTTTCAGTCTTGTAAACTGAAGTGAACGCCTCTGTGGAGGCACCAAAAAGTGATGACACGGAAGCGGTATAGCTATATGCGCCTTTATAGTGTGTCACACTCTCATACGGAGAACAAACACACCCAGAACCAAACACCTAGAGATATCAATAGACTTTATTTCAAGCATGTATACAAAAACTCAATTTTAGCTTTGACTCTTTACACAAAACTCCACAGGAAAACCCGTCTAGAGTGATCCCACACATGAGACTATATTCAACTTACAAATCAGCTCAATTTCAGTCTGATTTCATACTCTCTGGCATCAAAAGATCACGGATTCTCTGCTACAACAAGGCCACATAGTTCTGCTTCAAAATAGTCCACAAAACTTGCATATATTTGACTCAGACTCCACAAAACTCCTCCTGTTTCACCCCTTCTGCTGCTGTTTTGTTGCAGCCAACTTAGAAATTCAGAAAACACCTCTTTTCCTATAGCTCTAGCTCCCGGCCCGCAACACCTCGGGAACACCTCAGAATAATTATAGCAAACTGTATTTATCAAAACAAAGCTTGAAATCACAAAAAATAGCAACTTTCCTGTCCAAATCTCCTCCTAGGGCTTCTCCCCTGACCCACACAAAATATGAACTGAAAATTCTTCAAGAACCTGGCAAAGCATAGCCCAAAGACACTTGGAAGCAGCTCGTTTTTGGTTAGGGCAGATTTTAGTAGCCTCCTATAGGCTTTTTCTATAGGCCGCCCTCTTTTTCTAGCTCCTGGCACTGGAACCTTCGAAAATCACGTGTTCCTCGTGATGGAAATGCAGTTCTTGGCTCTCTCTTGCTTCTTGCAGCCTCCTCTCAGCAAATTTAGCAACTCTTGCTGGCAACTCTTGTTGGCAATCTGCTCTTTGGGAATCCGTAGCAAGCTCCACAGCCGGTCTCCTCTGCATCCACAGCTTCACAGCTCTTCAAGCAGCTCCTCCAATGGCTCGCATGATGATTATCTTCGGGACTTTTCAATGCATCAACCCACAATCAAAATCCCACAACCAAGACTCATAAGTCTTCATTAAGAGCGGCAGCTCGTAACTTATGTGATCATAACTGCTCCATAGCATCTCCTTCTCAAACACTGAGCTCTAGTATTCCGTAAATCTCCCCAAAACTGCAGTCAGTGACTAAAGAGTGAGAAAGACTGTCTAGTGGATTGCATCAACCATCTCTGCACTTACACAATTAAGTCCAGCATCTGTATCTTTCTCTTGCTCATAGAGTACTCCATACTCATAGCTTATATCGCCACAGTCCTCCAGATAGCAGAAATGATACTATAGCTATGCCTCAGGCTTCCACTAAGCAATAGCTCGTAACCTCCTTCCAACCAAGAATTCATCAATCCTGTGCACTACAAAGAAAGCCTCCCTGCGAAGCTTGCTGCGTGATTCTCCATTGACCTTTCCCCCCATCTTTGGTCTTCAGCTTCCTCCAATATCCTCAAGCTCATGCGCCCAGTCCCTCTTGGTTGTTCTCTTTTCACGCTTCCAACCACACAGTAGCTATATCCAGTCAGATTCTGGAGCTCTCCCGTCACCTTTTGTCAGCCCACTCTCCTCTTATCATCCATAGTCCTTCGGCCCTTGAGTAGTATCACCTCCCCGTCATGGAATGATCACAAGCATTACCACTCTACTCTTGCTCACACGGCTCATGGAGCTCATGGTTTCTATCGCCCAACTCCTCAGCTCACATAGTTCCTGGCCTCCCTTCTACCACCCAGCTCTCCCGTTTGAGCCTTTCAGATCACCACGCCTCCTTTTGCGAGCTCATCCACAACTTGGCCACTCCATAAACTCTCCCCTAACTCTCTCTGCTTCTGCGAGCTCCTTGTCCATCACGTAGCTCTTCTTTCTTTAGAAGTCCCCCATCACGCCTTCCTTCTAGATTCAGTAGATGGGCTACTTACTTGTGATATGCTTCGACTCAATAGGATAGTAGAGAAGCTCTCTCTCTATCTAAGGAGGAGGAGAATATATCTCTCAATGAAGAAGGAGTTCAATAGATCTCTCAAGAAGAAGGAGCATCTCTCAAAGAACTCTCGAAAGAGATGAACGGATGGAAATTCCTCTCAAATGGATGGAAGTTCTCTATCAAAGAAGAAGTTCTCTCAACAAAAGAGAACACTTGATTACTCAATCTCTCAATCACTCTCATTCTCTCAAGAATCACAATGCCTCAGCGGAAGGCAAGGGAGCTCTGATACCATGACAAAATATGAAGAGGGGAGAGGAGAAGCGGAGATGAGGAGAGAGGGCACAGCTAGAGAGCACACCACAAATGACTAACTGTACACTAGATTTAGTTGAAAAAATAGAATATATACAAGCCCATTTAGGGTTAGGGTTAGGGGATCTAACCCTTTCCTTTATAGCACTCTATAAGGTTAGTGCTATGCACATATGATCACGTGATGGTGCTATGCACACATGATCACATGATGTTGAGCGTGAACTCTCAACACCCTCCCCCCTCCCCCCTCCATCTCCACCACCCCTTGCCTCCCCCCCCCCCTCCATTTCCACCACCCCTCCCCCCTCCCCCCTCCATCTCCACCACCCCTCCCCCCTCCCCCTCCCCCGTCCATCTCCACCACCCCTCCCCCTCCCCCCTCCATTTCCACCACCCCTCCCCCCTCCATCTCCACCACCCCTCCCCCCTCCCCCCCCTCCCCCCTCCATCTCCACCACCCCCTCCCTCTTTCCCTCCCCCTTTCTCTCTCTCTCTCTCTTTCCCTCCCATTTCCACCACCCCCTTCCCCCTCCATCTCCACCACCCCCTCCCCTCTTTCCCTCCCATTTCCACCCCCCCCCCCTCCATCTCCATCTCCCCCTTTCCCCCTCCCCCCCCCCTCCACCACCCCCCTCCACCACCACCCCCTCCCCCTTTCTCTCTTTCTCCCTCTATTGACTCTGTGCCAACATGAACTTATGAAGAAAGGGAATGTGATACAACTTTGTGATACAACTTTGTGTAAAAACTTTGTGTTACAACTTCTAGATACAACTTTGTGATACAACTTTGTGTTACGACTTTGTGATACAACTTTGTGTTACGACTTTGTGATACAACTTTGTGTTATGACTTTGTGATACAACTTTGTGTTACGACTTTGTGTTACAACTTTGTGTAACAACTTTGTGTTACAACTTCTACATGTAGAGAGAGAATGTGTTACAACTTCTACATGTAGAGAGAGAATGTGTTACAACTTTGTGATATGACTTTGTGTTACAACTTTGTGTTACATGCAGAGAGAGAAGCTCTCCAACTTGTATAAATACCCCATAATGGAATGAAGCCCACTATATGTGCAAAAACATGCATAAGCTAGTGAGTGCTCGTGATACAATCTAATCCTAACTAAGGAAGACTTGGTTTCCCAAATCTTTGTTTTGGTCGGGGATGGCTTGCATGTTGATGTAGTAACTCTTCAATCGGCTCCCGTTTATTGTTGTGTTGAATTGGACTCCATCCAATGTTTCTAGCAGCACAGCTCTAATGGGATTCATCTTTCGTACTCGATAGGGTCCTTGACCTAGATACTTCAGTTCTCCCTTGTGTACTTTGGCATTGTATAATAGGACTAAGTCGCCTTTCTTGATGTCTTTAGCTTTCAGCTTTCTGTCAAACCATGCCTTTCTTCTACATTTTTCTATTGTCATGGCATGGTAGGTGACTAGTCTTGTCGCTGTATGCTTCTCCAACTGATAGAGCCTTTCTTTCAAGGATTCATGGTCTCCCATGCATTCCTGTACTGCTATGCATAGACTTGGTATTACAAATTCGAGTGGGACCACAGCTTCAAGGCCGTACATCAATTAAAAAGGTGTGTTTCTTGTACTGACCTTGAATGCCATTCTGCATGCCCATAAGGCAGCATTCAGTTTCTCTGCCCAATCAGAATGCTGTGGTTCTACTACCTTGGTGAGGATACTGCACGTTATTTTGTTGGTGGATTCTGCTAGTCCATTCCCTTGGGGGTAGTAGGGTGTGCTTTTTCTATGGATTACCATGAAGCCAGACACGAGTTCTTGGATTACCTCATTGACAAAATGTGTGCCTCTATCCGACACAATTTCAATGGGGCATCCGAATCGGGTGATCACATTTTTGTATAAGAATCTTGCTATGATTCTAGCATCTGCCTTTCTAACTTCTTTAGCTTTAGCCCATTTTGTAAAGTAATCAATGGCCACAATGATGTAGCATGCCTATGTTCCTTTTGCTGCTGGATGTATGGGACCCACATAGTCAATCCCCCATTTTTCAAATGGTTTTTGTGCAACAATTGGTGTTAGGGGATTGAAGTCTTTGTGTTGTGGTTTAATAGTCCATTGGCATACATCACAGCCTTTTACATATTCATAGGCATCTGCCCACAGTGTAGTCTGCGAGGAGAACTTTTCTTGCTGTGGCTTCCCCTTGGAAGTGTCCTCCTGCAATGCCTTCATGGACTTCACTCAGGATTGGCATGATCTCATGAGGCATTACACATCATCTTAATATTTGGTCCTCGCCCATATTGTACAGATGTCCTGCAATGAGTTGATAGGGTGCAGCCTTTAGAATCAATTTCCTGGCATCTACTGCTTTCATGTCAGGGGGTGGTCTTCCTGCCATCAAATACCCAATGATATCTCCACACCATTCTAGAACAGCATCGATTTAAAATAGTGTGGCATCTGGTAAGTCATCTTCTACTCCAGTGGCTTCTTCTCTCGACTTGACTCGAGACATGTGATCGGCAATGTAGTGTTGGGCACCTTTGCGGACCACGATTTTGAAGTTGAATTCTTGAAGCAAGAGGATCCATCTGGTTATTCTTCCTATGGTACACGGACGGTTCACAAGATAAAGCAATGCTTGATGGTCGGTGTAGAAGACAAAATCATTTGCGAGTAGATAGTGCCGAAATTTCTTTACACTATACACCATTGCTAGAGCTTCTCTTTCTGTGGTTGTATAGTTAATCTCTGCATCATTGAGTTGTCGACTGGCGAAGTAGAAGGGGTAGTCTTTCTTATGTTCACCAGGTTGACAAAGCACACTCCCAATTTCATACTTGGATCCATCAGTATGAAAATGAAAATCAATATCCCAATTAGGAGATATAAGGATGGGTGCTGTGATTAGGTGCCACTTTAAAAGCTCAAAGGCTTGGTCGCACTCTTCGATCCATAAGAACTCCACTAATAATTTGTAAAGTGGTCTAGCTAGAGGATTACCAAAGAGCGAGCAAGGAAAAGCGAGCGAGCCCAATTAAGCGAGCGTGATTAAACAACAGGCAAGCGAGCAGCCCTTGATCCACTATATGATTAATCAAATTTCATTGGAGAGAGGAGTCATGTCCCAAAATGATATTGCTTCCCTCCTTCCTTCTCATGCTATCACATTAGACTCATTATGGAGAGAGATTCAATAGTATATAAAATATATGATTCACAAAAACAAAGACTACTAAGTAGAGGGCACATTGTTCGAATTGCACATCTCCTTCCTTCTCATATATTTACATTACAATAAATTTGGCAAACAAACACATAGTGGTACTGAATACGAGATTTGAAAAAGAACTAACATTGCACACAAGTTTTACATTACATATCATGCCCGCCATGCTTATATGATTACATATTCCATACATGCATCATGAATACAAATATTAGGCTACACATATCCTTTCTCCCCATACTTGGTATCTTTCTCCATACACCCATCCAAAGAAAAGGAGTAGCCTACACATCATATTAAATACCTTTCTCTCCTTACTTTCACACTGAAATCCTTATGGAGAGACAACAACATAGGAGCAGGTAGAATATAGCCAAAACGTGCTCATACTCTACATGTACATATCATGCCTTCCATGTTTGCAGAAGTACATCTTCCAAACGTCTGATCCAAAAAATGGAAGGCATGTAGAGCAAAAAGGCACATTACATCTATTGCATCTTCTACTATTCACCTTAAAGGCTAACATATCTTGCCTCTAATGCTTGCAGAAGTATATCCTTACTTCGATTACAAAAACATAGAAGGATCCCTACCTCTATAATCCGCATGTTCAACAAAGAACAATAGAATGTCTTTCACATCATCTAGTCTATGGAAGATGGATTTCTTTTTCCAGCCAGTGCTTGAAACAACTCAATCTTAGTCAACACTGCTTGATGCATAAACTGATGCACTGTATCACTCAATCCCAGCACTACAATGAACACAAAGTATATGTGCTTGCAAGGCATATAAGGAGTTTTACTTGTCTCCCTTTGAGTGAAATCAAGACATGTACAACGTGGGAATTCTGAAATTGAGACACAGTATGTTAACCCCTTGGAAATTGAACCTGATGTACGAATGTGGAAAAGATGCACCTCATTTGGAATAATAGTGCTCTCTCTTACAAGCTCCCCATTCTCTGCAACTGCCTTGCTTATCCTTTCTTTGAATTCTTTATTCAACCTAGTTCTCCATGATACAAGCTTTCCATCACGATGAGATGGGCGCACATGGCTTGGCGTATGGATTTTTTGCATACGAGATGGGAAGCTCATGACACCAATAGCATCATCAGTCTCAAATACAAATCCTGCCCTTACCAGGGTCTCCCTCTCATCCACAGTAATTGACGTCCCACATGCAACCTTCCACACACCTGGAGAGTTTCCAGGAACACCTTGAATGGAATTATCCACCTTCCATGTATGGGTCACAGTACTATTACAAAACCAAACAAATTGTTCTGTCAATCCATTGGAATGTTGCCTTCTTCCCTTAAAGCAAGGCGTTGGCACACCATTGCTTGCACTTCTACCAAGCGCATTGATCATTGCCCCACACCGTCTCCGACTTTCTGTCAAGTAACCAAAGCATGTGACAACACTATGTGCTTCAGTTCTCCTAATTGCCCAATTGGCATCATGAATGTTTGCCTCTCTACAAACTACCTGGTTTGTAGGATTTTAAAAAATCAAGTTGTCGTCTTTTTCCAATCACTCTCTTTGTAGTGACAGTGATGTATTCAGGGCGATGACTATCAAGTGCATGGACCACAATTGAACATGTAGAACTCCTCTTTCTTCTCATACTTATCGGTTCTGTCATCGGTCTATCCATCTCTGGAGAGTGTAACCCAGCCTCTTCAATCACAGTGTGTGACAAATCAACAAGCCTATTTCTATCTCCTTTACTAGATCCACCACCATCAAGTATTCTTTGTCGTAGAACATCCAAATTTGGACCTGTACCCAAGTGTTTTCCATTCAAAAAGGCATTATAGTGAGCACTCTGAAGGACACTCATTGCAAGATCTGCAGCACAAGCTTCATACAATGTTATGTGTCTTGCATACCCATGTGCTGCTCTCATGCTAGAGTGTTTTGTCTCCGAAAGATTTACTGTAGGAACAAACCCAGAATTTTTCTCTTGCTGCAAAAACATTCCCCCCCATTGGTTGACTCTAACGTCCCACCAAGCCAACCATGTGTGGAGTGCTGGCAACTCACCCTCTTTCACATGCAATGGAGACCAATACAAGGTCAATGTTCTCTTGCATTGATCTGCAGAAGCAGCTGTCGTTGCCTCCCTCCATTTCCTACATAGAACCTTATGCTCCTCCTGAAATTGTGGCTTAATGCATCTTTTGGTATGCTCAACCATGCTCATCTCCCAGTGAAAACCACAAGTCCTTTCTTTACCCTCCATTACATTTTCAGGCCCACCATTGTAAACTGTGCGGATAGCAAGCCAATTTGCTCCTGCTCCATCTGCCATGAATCCTCGGAATTGAGGTGGTTCAAAACCATTCTTCTCCATCTGACTATTCAAAAGCTTCCAGAATTGCACTTGTGCATTGGTATCTTCCACCTTGAATTCACATATAGCTATTGTTAAGAGTTCCCTTATGTAAGGGTCATACACATGAGCACCCATAGTTGACCATCCTTTTACTCGATGGACGTGGTCAAAATGCACCCATTGTGATCCAAGGCTATCTCCTGGCCGCATTCGATTCACCAAATCAACCCCTGATCCTGGACCAATGGTCGACATTTTGAAAATATGTGGTTGTTGTTCATCTTGCAACTGATTAGGAAACAAGATACTTTGCACATATGGATATCTGCATCTCTTTTTCAAACCCAGTATTGAATCCATTTCACCATCTCCTCCTCTAGCATCACATCTTGCACTCTGCACTATTCTCTGAAGCCTTCTCCTTTGTGTCATTGGTGTGATTGTATCCAAAACCTCTTCAAATTGTTGGTAATCTAGAGGTTCCATAGCAACCCCCTCCTTTGCAAGCAACATATCCATCATAAGGTCTTGTGTAACTGAGACCTCAATGTTTTTGCAAGATGAATTTGCATTTAGCCTAGCACGCATTGAAACAAGATCATCCACTTGCAATTCCTTTGCACGACTTTTTCCTTTCTCAACAGGATGGTCATGGAACCCAACATGCACAGCACATCTTGTAGTCTTCGCTCTTTCATGAGGCAAGCAATAATATATTATAGCACTGCATTGATAAACACACTCTGGGATTTCTAAACAATGCTTGCAGACAATTGATCCCAAGGTACCAGGCATAGGTGGCTTCCTAAGCTTTCCCTTCCATTGTGTATCATTCAGAACTCCCATTTGTTCAAGGTAAGGACAATGAATGTTACAGCATCTCAAGTATCCAGAACATCTACTCATCCTTACAATTCCATTGAAAAAGTCTTGTGAACATGTTGAATATTTTGTCCATACATGACCATCGGCATTTTGTTCCATTCCAGACATTGGAGATCCATCAGGCAAAGGGGGGAGTTCAAAGACAACATACCCATCATAAGTTTTAGGCAGTTCAACAACCTTCTCAACTCTAACTACAGAAGTTAATGCAACATGCAAAGAACTATTCAAAGGCATCTTCTCTATAAGTGAAATAACACTATTCACTTCAGCATTTTGAAAGTCACTATGAGAATCTTTCCTTCTTATCACCTCAACTCTGAAGGTTGAATGTTGTTTTCCATTGATCTTGTACCCTTTTTGACCGTCCTCCAATTCCACCAAGGGAAGCACTATGGCAATGTCATCCACTCCGATTTCTTGATGTAGACTAATCTCCTCATCTGCATGGTGAAAGTGTTCCTTGAGATCTACTAGGGAGACCTCCAATAAAGGAGTGTCGTAACGAATGGACAATGTTTCTGATTCTCCAAAGTGAATGAACACAAATGCAGGCATGTTTTAGATGCACAAATGAACACTAAAGGATTGGCGCCACCCACTACGAGAACAATTTCATCAATTTGCAAGCGCAAAAGAAGACGGAGCTCTAGAATAGCTAGCGGCTCTTGATTTACAAAAGAAGATGTAGCCAGTAGAAGAGTGTGATAAAAATTGACATTGCCAGAGAAGAGGTGGCATCAGAAGAGCAAACGGCAGATGGAAATAGAAGAAAAGAGGTTGATAGAAGAGGACATGGCAGCGGAAGAGAAGATGTTGATAGAAGGACGAGATGACAAAAGAAGAGAAGATGTGAAAAAATTATGTCTTTGAAAGGTGGCGAGTTAGATGACGCCGTCACAATTATCTTCATAAAGGCTCCATGACATGGTTCATAATATCCATGAAAATGGTAATCATTTCACAAGATGGTAATCTGAATATTAAAGGCTCCATAACTTGCAAACACGAATCTGGTAAGAGGATATGTTTAAGAACAGAATCAATACTTGATACCTTCTGTCAATATGAATAGAATCAAGTATAGTCAAGATTTAGTGAAGATTTAGTAATAAATCCTTCCTTGACTCAATAGCTAAATCTGAAAGCGGGCGACTAAAGGTTGGGCGCAGAAGGCGAAACAATCTGAGGGAAGAACAACGAATGAAAGCAAACAAGGCGTGGACAGCAGAATGAAAATATCCGTTCCAAGCATTAATGGAGTCTCTTGGATCAAGCATTAATGGAGACTCTTGGATCCATGGAGACTCGAGACTCTGTAGTAATTAGCTTTTTTTGCCCGTCCTGTACTGGACGCTATGGAGGTTGAGCTTGCCAATGGAGAGGTGCACCTCCGGCACAGAACGTAGTATATGTACCGGAAGACATGAAGCTGAGTTTGAAATCCCATCAAGGTGAATCGCAGCTATGGAGGATCTTGCTAATGGAGGATTATGTAATCGAAGGAGGATTATGTAATCGAAGGCTCTCCATCATGTCGTTGGCACCTTCCTGCAGTGTCAAAGGCACCACGAACATCGTCGCTCAAAAGAAGCCACGCATCTCGTTTTATTTTTACATACTCAAAAGAACCCAAGTGCAAACACAGAAAAGAGTTTTCGTTAACAAGTTTTCCCAAGCGTATTCCTCTTCTTAATTAGCTCATCTTCATCTTCTTCATTCAAAAAATCTTCATCTTCTTCATTCAAAACTCTGAAACTCGCAAGAAATCTTCATCATCTCCATTCAAAATTTTGAAACTCGTAAGAAATCTTCATCTTTGAAACTCTGCGCTTTCGCTCTCACCACCTTCGTTCTGTCTTACTACAACGTTCATCCACCCAAATTGAAACATGAAAGGCAACGTTCATCCTGCCTGACAGCCTGACCCTGTACTCCAAATCCCGTTCAAGGTGAATTCAAAATTCCTGACAACAACTGAGAGGGCGTTCCCACGCCATCCGTTTGTATCCCTATTTCACCACATGTTCCCACGCCATCCTCCGCGAAATTGGCCTCTGAATTCGGAGCTCCAAAGCACTCCACGAAAGTCGGGAAAATTGGTGATGTTAAGCTTGATTTTCGTTGTTCCCCAAATTTCAAAACGGTTGCCTGGAAACGGTTGTTCGTGCTCTCAAAACTTCAACAGTTCGTTTCCATCAATGTATCCTGCTTTTCTGAAGGTTGCAGTACAAAGCTGCCTTCACTACTGCTTCGTCTATACAGCTTGCCCTCCAACACTTCCCTCAACTTTCGTCAATCTCCTTTTGAAGAGCAGTAAATCCCACAGCTATTCCTACTCCAGTTCAATGATAAGCTACTCGTGTAGGCAATCATCAAAGGTTTGTAGATGCGGCAAGCGTCCCTCAGACTCGCGAACATGCACAATACATATTTCAAAAAGCTTCGGAGTGACAACGTAGTGGAGGGACAAGGCGATGTACCAAAACACGCACACGTAGACTGATGAGAAAATCCGGTTACGTAAGAAGGAGAGCGTACGCAGAGAAGCCGATCATACTGCAAGCTAGATCATAATACATGCGTATGCACAAAAGCAAAAACAAGATTAGCTACATAGATTCAACTAGAAGCAAGCAAGCGAGCCTGCTTCCTGCGCCTCAACGGGGAGCACCTCAACTTTCGTCAATTGCAGCTACGAAAATCCTCTCATCATTGAAAGCAAGGAACGAAATAAACGATCACGGCTCACAACGTAGCGACAAGCGAGGGAGTCTGGAGACACGGGGGAACGTCTGTTTCGGTGAAGGGTGGGAATGCCATTAAGCTCCGAATTTGAATGCCATTACGCCCACGAGCCCACGAACATTCCACACTCCGATTTTTTGATTTAGAGAACGTGTGTGGCTCTGGTGTTGGAAGAAGTTGAGGATTAGTTTCCGATCAAGCTGGGGCGGTTCGATGATCATACTTCTACATGTTCACAAAAGCAAAGAAAATGTTCAAGGATGCGGGTGAGGAGAAGGATGCAATTGTTGGAAGGTTCGAGCTTTGTGAAGGTGAAACGATCGATTTGCAGGAGAGCTGGAAAAGCCTTGAGATGGCAGGCACCTCAGTATCAAAAGCGCAAGCTAGCCTTCTAGTCCCAAAAGTGTGGACACCAAGGAACGGGAGGATGAGTATGTCTCTTTGAAGAATAGTTCCTTCTTGCTATTGTAGACAAGACCGAGATAAATGTGGTGCGAAATGCTATTCGAAAGACACAGTAGATTCAGTTAACAATGTTTCTTGCTACATAATGGTCTAGCTCACGCTCGCTCGATTGCGCAAAAATTGCGCAAAAATCTGCAAAAATTTTTGCAAACACCTGCAAAAATTGCGCAACTGGCTCATGGGTTCCTTCGAGCAGAAAGCAAAAATTGCGCAATTGGCTCATGGGTTCCTTCGATCGCGACAAGGCAGACTTCGGGTTCCAATAATCTTCGTTCCCCATCTTCCTTCACCATCATCTTCATCTCCAAGAACCACCGCTCCACCTCGTTCCAATAATCTTCGTTCTTGTTCCTCTGGCAAAGAAAGAAGAAAGCTGATGCAAAAGAAGAAAGCTTACAATTGGCAGAGACGTTGCGACGACCATTCCAGCGAGGAGTGAGACGTTGTGACGCCCGCATTCCAGCACTGGGCTCCCTTCCTTGTTGTATCCCATTAGCTCCAACTTATTCTTATTGTAGCCGCAACTTTCTATCGCTGGAGTCCATCGAAGGTCTTTTCGTCGGCAAGAGGATGGCGCAAATTTTGCCCACCTCGCTCTTTTTCTGTTTCCCTTACATATTGTCATGTTCGATGTTTTCCTTACGTTGAACAGATTGGCGGAAGATGCGGTGTTGAATAAACTATTTTGATTGAGGAAGTGAACGTAATCCATTCAAAGCGGAATTCTCTAACAGTGAGTTAGAAAGATGAAGAGTCTTTCAGATTTGGGAGTTTCCGCTGCTATCACACGCTTGCTCTTTCTCTATGTCATCTTCGTCTCTTTCTCTCACTGATCAGTCGTTCCAATTGATCTACAACGCTCGTCCACCAAGTTGAATCATGCAAGTTTGAAGTTACGATTGAACATAATCACACCTCCTTCGCTTTTGCTCTCACCACCTTCGTTCTGTCCACGGCGACGGCGTTCTTAACCACTCCGATCTGATTCTATTGATTGCCCTGTCGCTCACAGATTGTAATTGCGCTCTTCACCTCGCAGGCCTCCTCTCCGAATTAGCTCCTCTACCTCCCGTCTCCCAAGCGTGTTCCTCTTCATTATCGTCTTCCCCCAAACGTACCTCTCGCCTTCTCTTCTCGCCATCGCTCCTTCCTTCTCTTCTCCCATCTAGAAACCATCGCTCGCTATAGCCTTCTGCCTTCTGCCTTCGCTCCTTCTGCCTTCTGCCTTCTGCTATAGACCATCCTTTTGCCTTCTGCCTTCTAAGTTTGTGAGTCTTCCCCATCGCTCGCTCCTTCGCCACCTCCTCTTCCACGACCTCGCCTCTCTTCTTCCATGACCCACCTCCTTTTCCACGACCTCGCCTCCTCTTCCACGACCTGCACTCCCTCTTCGCTTCTCCCTCCTCTTCCACGACCCACCTCTCCCTCCTCATCGCCTCTTCCTCCTCTTCCACAACTCGCACTCCCTCTTTGCTTCCTCGGCCCTCCTCAAGCTTTCTTTGGCCTCCTCTCTTCTCCTTCCACGCTCCACCTTCTCCTTCCACGCTCCAACCTTCCTCCCAGTGTGGTAGTTGGAGTAGCCGCCTTCTCCTTCCACGCTCCACCTTCCTTCCAACGTCGCCTCCACCTTCCACGCTCAACTCACCTCCTCACGAAAGGTCTCGTGCACTCCCATCTTCTCTATCTCCTCCACCAAGGTACACGCTCCCTCTCCGACGCTTTTGTTTTTGCGAATTCCAAGCTTCGTATAAAAAATTAGCCAAGCTACACACATCCTTTTTTTAATCTACTTTCCATGAGAAAGGACGCGCTGCCCTTTCTCATGGAAAGTAGATCAAAATCATTGGGCCATTTTGATCTACTTTCCATGAGAAAGACGCGCTGCCCTTTCTCATGGAAAGTAGATCAAAATCATGTTAGAGGAGCTATACTAAAAAGCATTGGGGGTATACTAAAAACTTAAAAAACTTTCATCAATTTTTGTCTATACACCTCAAATTGATTTCGAAATTGTGAATCCTTCTTCTCCTCCCGTCCTCATCCAATTTTTCAATCTTCCAAGACCTCTCTAGTGAGTCCTTAAGCATTTGGAAGAGCCATGACGTTAGGAGCATTTTGGATACCCTTTCCATTGAAATGGACAGCGCGTTGATGCGCTGTCCATTTCAATGGAAAAGAACATCTAAAATCCTCCATTGTATCTTTCATGTACCACCTTCATATTTGAGTAAAGAAGGAAATTTTGATGCTTGTGATACCAAAATGGACAGCGTGTCAACGCGCTGTCTATTTCGGTATCCCAAGCATCAAAATTGGCCTCTTTTATGCTTCATAATAGAATTTCAGTGGGGTGGCATTTAGATGTTTTTTGCTTCAAAATGGACAGCGTGTCAACGCGCTGTCTATTTCGGTATCCCAAGCATCAAAATTGGCCTCTTTTATGCTTCATAAAAGAATTTCAGTGGGGTGGCATTTAGATGTCTTTTGCTTCAAAATGGACAGCGCGTCAATGCGCTGTCTTTTTTGGTAGAAAGATCTTTACAATTTAGGACACTGACATGCTCTCACACTTGCAACAGTCTTCCTACAATAAGATTGGTTATTGGGATCAAGAATGCTGCCACACTTGACCTGCATGGTGACTTGAAAATAAAAATAGCTTCCAGATCCCTGAGTTACTATGTCAAGCCATCTTGTGTCAAGTCTTGCTCAATAGTGGCCTTGTATTGGGGTAGCATTTTATATGCCCTTTTCACCAAAATGGACAGCGTGTTGACGCGCTGTCCATTTTGGTAGAAATAGCACTAAAATGCACACTACTAATGTGTGCTTTCACAGTTGCATTCAACCTATACATTTTAAGATTTTTATTAATATGAATCCTCATTGGATATAAGATCCCAAAGAGGAAGAGTGAAGTAGATATGAGGTCGTAATAAATGTCATCTATGTAGCTTTCAATTCTGCAAGTTATTTTGACCACAAGGATGATTATGCCAACACACTGTATGCTTTTGCTTTTAATCTGCATTCTTGAATTATGCCTCAAGTTAAAGGAGGAACTCCTTGATTGTGAGGAAAGTCCTCTATGGAAGGGGGTGAGAGTTTGTGGAATATTGGGAGAAATCCCCCAAAAGATCTCCACATGTACATGTATTACACAATACATGTATATAAATAGACATGCTTAAGTATTCATATACATGTTTGTGTGTTATACATTTATTGTATATTTATTTGTGTCCATATGTCATGTATGAAAATGTCAAGATGTATATATGGAAGTCTGTTGTAAATGTAAACATATGCATGGAAGATGTAGTCTCTTCCATTAGCAAATGAGTGCTATATGGGGTTGAGAGTTTGAGAGGTTATGTATATATATGCAGATATAAATTCATACATAGATAAGTTTATACATGCATACATAAAACTATTTACATGTGTTTTTTTATTTGTACATAGAAAAGGATATGCATACATATGCATAAATATGTGAAAACAGATGTGTTTAAAGATAAATAAAGACATGTGTATAAAGATAAATAAATATGTTTAGATATTCCTTTATACACATCTATGTATAGGAGTTTGAATGTTAGCTCTATGTATCAATAATAGTATATTAGTTTGACTGTTAGCTCTATGTATCTAAAATAGTATAGGAGTTTGACTATTGGCTCTAAGATAAACTAGACCCTAAATGCATGTGTTCAAAATGATAGTGTAAACATGTATCTGGTTAGTGTTTAAAAAATTTAACAGTTGTGCTCACATTGAACTCTTGATCTTCATAGAATGTTTTGGAGAAGAATAACATGTGCCGTGAACAAGAGATTTTTTCTATAGTTTGCTATAGTATATTTGCTCTTGGATTAGATTTTCATTGTCTTGCAATCTCATTTCATATGTGACCAGTGTATGAAAAGGTGTTATTTTTGTATTTCATTTCAGGATGACAGGAAGGAAAGGTAAAAAGCCTCAAGAGGCTCTGCCTCCAAAGTTAGCAAGAGGAAAGAAAATAGATCCCCCTGCCCAATCATCAGTAGGTGGGACAGAAGAACCAGGGAGTGCAGCAGGTTCTGAGCCTGATACATCCTCTGCTCCAAAAGATGAAGGACCAAGATTGGAGGAGGTTGAATTGGATGACACTGAAGTGCAAGTGGAAGGAGGAGGTGATGTGATTGGAAAATGCAGGATGCTTGATTCAGATCATTGTCCTCGCATTCCATTATGTAGATTGATCCCCTATGCATGAGTACGAGGACTGCGTGATGATGTGTCTTCATTAAAAAGTGCATTCCAAGTGGAGGGCTACCTTCCAGAGAAAGGATCTTTCATAGTGTCCGTTTGCAAAAGTGATGGAGAGGAGGTAGTAGTGACAGATGATATGATGGAGAGGTGGTCTCCCACTTGGAGAGATGTTGATGAAGAGTTTGAGAATGACTTGCTATCAAGTCATGAATTTAAATTTATGTCAAGAAGGATGTTTTTTGTTTGGGAGGGAAATCATAGGACTACTGCTTGGATGAGTGTTATAAAGGATATCTTTCCTACAAACAAAAAACGACACATAAGAGTGGTTTGCACAATAATTGATCCTAGAAAAATAAGTGAGATTGCACTATTGGCTAGCCTATAGCGCATGAATTCGTAAGTACTTTGATACCTTTTTTTCTTCCATTATTTTGTCTTATATAATTCTTTATCTTCATTATTTTTATTTTGTACAAACGAACTAATCTTTTGATGTATCTTGTAGTATGAATGAGCATGCCATCATCAAACCTAGCCTCCGAGACACACTTATAAATGCACACAACATTTGTTTTTCGCCGAAAAAACAGTTCTAATTATATTACTTCGAGAACAAGATACAAGAGGTCAGCTTATAGCTGACGGGCTGCGTTCACAAACCGGACGCAGCCCAAAAGGTAGCATAATAAATCATACTCTCACGGAGGAATATGCTGAGTGTGAATGAACAGCCATCGGGGTGGTGAGTAGTGCCACCGAAGGCCCTGCGTAGTCTGCTCGAAGAAGAGGCTCTGTGAATCCCAAGCCTGGAGGAAGCGTCTCCGCTTCTCCTGACCAGCCCGGGAGTCTCCCTGAATCTGGTCCCACTGGCCTCTGAGGGTATGAATAATCTCACTCCAAATCTCCGCCATGATCTGGGCAGTCGATAAGGAGGTGCCACCGAGGATCTGCGCGCAGCGCGAGGTCCAGATGTGCCATCCTGTAATGCTGCTGATAATCTCCCAGACTGGCTGCCTCTCCCGAACTCCTGTATCAGCCTCTGCTAGGTGCTGTGGGATACCCTCGAGCGGCCCCCACGTCCCCTGTGTGATAAGGAAAGTGGGGTCCTGCTGGCATGCCTCGAACAAGTGATGAAGACCAGGTGCGGTGCTGCACCAACAGAACGCGCCCCAAGTGATCACTCCTAGCTCTGGTGCTGCACGAGTAAGAAGCCCGAAAGTCCACCTCCACACTTCCTGGGCGCGCATGCAGCTCCACAGGCAGTGTTTTGGTGACTCCTCATCCGCATGGCAAATCTGACAGCAACCGTCCTGGCCTATCTGCCTCAACCAGCTCCCCACTGGAAGACCTTTGTGGGTAAGAAGCCACAGGAAGTATGAGATCTTCCGCGGCCGCCAGCTCTCCCACAAGGCCTTCCAGAAAGCCTGCAAAAAGAACCTGGAAATACCCTGTGCGTACCAGCTAGGACGCTGGGTGGGGGGGCGGCTCTGCATCCTCCTGAGAACTCGCCTGCCCAGAGTCGTGCTGTAAGCGAAGAAGGAAGTCTGCCCCTGTCCTGTCACAATCTCTGGCCACCACCACTCTCCTAGGTCCCACTCAAGCTCTGACAAGGCCCGCCCCTCCCAGAGCCAAAGACGCCAAAGCTGCAACTGGTCCTGCTCGATACTAGGGTCGGTATGCCAGACCTTCCCCAGAAGGCCTACGACCCTAACCCTCTGCCATGGGAGTAGGGGGTCAATGAGCGCATCCTCTCTCCTGAGTCGTCCGTCCCCTGAAACCGCGAAGAAGGCGATAGAGGAGTCATCCAAACGTCCTGCGACCACCAGTGGGATGCCACGGGGGGTGAACTGTCCCAGCCAGTGGGTGTCTCCAGGCATGAGGACCTGAGGCTCAGGTGGAGCCAACCAAGCGGCTGGGATCGCACCGTCGATCTCCGTGCGTCTCGCCTGGACTCCGCGTGCACCTCCCGCTGCGTCTGCCAGATCGGCCATCTCCAGATGTCTGTACGTGTCCCTCCAAACTCGAAGGGACCTGGCTGGCCCCCTCATCCAGCCGTCCCACCTGATATGTGATCTCTCCCCCAGCTGAAGGCCCTCGGCGTCTCTGACCTGCCCATTCCAGACGAGCGGCTGGCGATCGATCTCCTCCTGACAGCTGGGCTGGGACTGAATGAGACTGAGACGGAGCCGCCTCCAAACCATGAGGAGGCTACGAACGAGTGGGGAGCGGGGCTGAGTGAGCGGGGCGGAAGTGAAGATCCACCTGAAGGACGGTAGCCACTCTCCACCTCGGCGCGGGACACAAGAGCCGACTCCCTGCTGAAGTAACATCTTCCACGTCTGCCCCCCTGGGGTCAAACCGCGGATGATAAGCTTGCCTAACAAGGCCTGACTCTGAAGCTCTGGATCAATGACCCCCAGACCCCCCTCCGCCTGCGGAAGAATGACTGTCTGCCAAGCAACCCTGGCTCTGGTATCTCTCTGCCCATCCTCCCCAGACCAAAGAAAGTTCCGAACCAACCTCCTGAGCTGTGCCACGCTGGATCTCGAGAAGCACCAACAGGAAGCCACATACCAAGCCGTGGCTAGAAGGACCTGGTTAACTACTAAAGCACGACCTGCAAGGGACAGCTTAGCAGTGCTCCAGAAAGCCAGCTTCCGTCGGATGGAATCTAGCACTGGGAGAAACTGCTGAGCTGGCGTAATGTCTAGGCCAACCTGGAAGCCAAGGTATCTAGCTGTCTGTCCACGTGGAATCCATCTGAAGCCCAGGAATCGCCCCGACTGAGAACACGCCCCCGGGTCTGTGAGAAAACCAACTGATTTGTTCCAGTTGATTTTCGCACCAGCGGCCGAGCAGAAAACCTCCAGGGCCATCCGCACCCTCTCTAGCATCCTCTCATCGTCCTGGACATAAAGGGCTGTATCATCTGCGTACTCTGAGTCCAGAAGCTCCGTGTCCTCCCGGAGTGGAAGGCGAACACCCCTGAGCCCTGTGGACCTCGCCCGAAGGTAGTAAGTCATGGCCTCGGCGAAGAAGAGAAACAGATAAGGAGCCAGGGGGCAGCCCTGACGTACTGATCTCTCCAAGCTGAAACGCTCACCCATCCTGCCTCCAATGATGACTCTGCTAGACGCTGTCCTGTACAAAGCTGAGATACCCTGAATCCAGCCTGCCGGGAAACCTAGTCGCTCCAGAGTCCCCTCCAAAAAGGACCAATCCACGCGATCGTAGGCCTTCTCGAAGTCGAGAAGTAAAATGGCAAGGTGTGAACCGCTGTACTGAGCCCACTCCGCCGCCTCTGAAAAGGTGAAGACATTATCCAGGATACTGCGATCCTGGACAAAGCCTGTCTGAGTGTCATGGACGAGGTCTGGGAGTAGAGGTCGAACTCTGGCACTGATCATCTTGGCGAGGATTTTGTAGGCAGTGGTAAGGAGAGTGATCGGACGCCACTGGCGGATCTCCTGTCTATCTCCTCCCTTCGGGATGAGGCAAATCAGTCCCGAGGAAAGGCTCTCTGGCATCTGACCGCTGCTGAAAATCCCCTGCAGAGCTGCAAGGAGGGGCTGATGGATCTGGTCCCAGAAGGAGGTGAAGAAAGCTCGGGATAGCCCATCCTCACCTGGGCATTTCTGCCCATCAATAGCCATCAAGGCCTCCAACATCTCGTTCGCGGTGAACGGCGCCAACAACGTCGCCTGCATGCTGGGCTGGACTAGGGATGGAATGTGCCTCCACACCTCCTCACGGTCACGACTAGCACGAGGGGCAAGTGGCTCCTGCTGGAAGAGGGTCCTGTAGAAGTCAGTGGCCAACCCCAGGACCTCCCCCGGGTCCGTAACAATGTGACCATCCGCTGTCCTGAGACTCCGTAGCTGATCACCTGCAGCTCTCTGGCCGTGTGTCCTGAAGAACTCCCTGCACATCCGGTCACCCTTCCGGGCCCAGAAGGAGAGAGAGGCGTGAAAGGAGAACTCGGAGCGACGCTAGAGGGTCTCCTCCAAGAGGGCTCTGGCTCGAAGGGCCTGGATCCGAAGCTCCTCCGAGCCCGGGGAAGACTGCTGAAGTCGCTGAATGGAGGCGAGGTCCCTCCGAAGAGCTCTCTCTCTGCCCCACCAATCCTGTCGAACCTGTAGGGCTGCGAGCTGGCAGATCTGGCTGGACTCCTGCAGAGCCTGCGCGACCGAGTCTACCAGATCCATGCCCTCCCCCCAGTCTCTGTCCCAAAGACTGCAAATGCTGCTATGGACGTCCGCCCTCGAGAAGATGGAATCGGGAATCCTGCATGATCGGGGGGGGAGAGTCTGGGCTGCCGAATCTAATGAGAGGAGCACAGGCGCATGGTCGGATAGTGTCGTCCCTGGAACAATGCCCGCCTGGCCACCTCTGCTGATGGCCCAATCGCTGACATAAAACCTATCAAGCCGCTCCAGGAGTCTGCCTCCTTCCCTGCGGAAGCCCCAAGAGAAGTCCAGGCTCCCGTGCCAACGCCGGAAGGACGGGTCTCTCCAACTGTCCCTCCCTCCTGTCGCGAAGATGAAAGAATCCCAAGCTGACTGCTCTGCCTGAGCCATACCTGTGAACTCCGGATCTCTACCCTGCTGGTCCTCCAAGGTCTCCAGGTTGTTGAAGTCTCCTCCAACAATCCAGGAATCCATGTCTGGAAGACTCCCTGTAAGTGTCCTCCAGAAGGTGGCTCTGCATTTGAGGTCTGTGGGAGCATAAATGTTGAGGATTCCTATCTTGGATCCCTCCAAATTCAGGCCTACCCAAAGGGCTCGGCCTGGGATCAACGTGCCGTGACCGAAAACTGACTGAGCTAACTGCTCGCACACGGAGGTACAGACCCCCCCGCTCCTCCCCTGTGCGCCGATCGAAGGCTCCCAATAAGTGTAGGAGCGTCCGGGGAGAACCTTCCCGCAGCTACGGGCATGAGCCGCAGAAAGCTTGTGCTCCTGGAGCAGCAGTACATCCAATCGACCAATCACTGCAGGCTGAAGTTCCTGACGCAAAATGAGCTTCCTGGGACCACGGGTACTCGAAGAGTGAAACCCGTTCACATTCCAGGATACGAGGTGTAGGCTCATGGAGAGGGATGGGGGGCTGCGAACAGCTGTCTGCTCGCAGAAGAAGTCGAAGAAGAATCAGACAGATCGGAGTGGAGGCGCTGCCGCTTGTGAGAAGGTTTGGAGGGGGAGACGGGGTCGTCCTGCCCGTTCTTCAACACCTTCAGCAAAGGCGAGAGGCCTCTAGTGCCATGAACAAATGCTTTCTCGAGCCAGCTCGAGATCTCTGAAGCAGTCATCCCGTAGAAGGTTCGGAGTTTCTGTTGGGACCAAGCTCTGACATCCTGGGGAAGAGGCCATGCCAGGGGGGGTCTGAGGATCACAATCAATCGGAAACGTTTGGCAGCGCAACGCCACCGCAAGCGCACATCGCCCTCGGACCACTGAGTCTCGAGGAGCTGCCCACCGGACGGGCCTATCCAGGAGCAAATCTGGGCGTGTGTCTGCTCTCTGAGAGCCTCCCACACCGAGTCGTCTGTCCAGGTCTCGGTGCCATCGCTGAGGAACGTGAAGGCGAAGCTAGGGCCATCCCTGGGAGCCAAGGCACCAATCCTCCCATCCGCCCCTTTGCGGAGCATGAAGATACTAATGTCGAGACAAGCCGGGAAGGTCCCAAGGTCGGCCACATCCAGGTAGTCCCAGGGGCCAGATCTGTAAAAGTCTCGAGGGAGCTCTCTCTCCTGGAGCTGAGACCCAGCTGAGTCTGCCACTGGGGGGCTAGCGGGAAGGGAAACCTGCTCCACTGGTGGTACAGACACCGGGTGTCCTGCAAGCGGGGGAGGAGGGGGAGGAGGCTGCGGGATAGGCGACTCGGGCTCCACGGAGGCGACTGGCGGAGAAGGTGGAGGAGGTGGAGCGGAGGCTGCACTCGGCTGGGAAGGCGACGGTGCAGCTAACTCTGTAGGAGGGGCGAGGGGAGCAGGGGGGGGAGGGGGATGGGGATGCATCTGGAACTGGGGCTGAGAGGGAGGGGGAGGGGGAGGGGGAGGGGACTGAGGAAAAGGAGGCGGGGGCTGAAACTGCGGGGCGGGCGAAGGGGGGGGAAACTGGGGAAACCGGGGAGAAGGCGGGGGGGTGGGAGAGAGGAGGATCTGAGGCTGTGGAGGGCGGGCTGCCGTCGAAGAAGAGGCTCTCCCAGGTCCCTGGGGCATCTGCCTGTCAGGCCTGTGGAGTGCTGCTGCAGGAATGGTGACCTCTGCCTCCTTGCCTTTATCCGAAATCTTCTTATTCTTTCCTCTTTTCCTTCGAACCTCGGTCCAACCGCCCACTACCTCTGGCCCAGGCTCCGACTGCCTCGGCTCCTCCTGACGTGGCTGTCCGGGGGGGGGAGGTGGGGGCGGAGGGGGCGGGGGCGGGGAGGGTCGAGACGAGCTGGCAAAGCGTGGACAAGTAGCCGCCAAGTGCCCAAAGCCATGGCACCGCAGGCACTGACCTGGCTGTCCGGTGACTATCATGCTCTGGGTGATACTGCCGGCACCTGTAACGATCTCGATCACTGCAGGGAGAGTCGCAGGATCCGCCACAGCCACACGGACTCGGGGAGCTCCTGCCGTGGTCACCGCGTCGGCAAAGGTGTCGTGCATAACCCAGCCAAAATGGGAGCCCAAGTCCCTGACAATCGGCCGCAGCTCAGTAGCAAGCCCTGGAAAAACGAGTGTCACTGGGTGGCGAGGTATACGGAACCGAGTGTCGAAATCCGCTGCGCTGAAACCACGGTACCACGGGACTATCATGATGATCTTCCCATCCACCGATGTGGGGGAACCGGCAATCAGGTTGCTCGCAGCTTTCTCACTGGAGAGTTTGAGCCAGAAGATGCCCCTTCCCATAAGGGCCACCTCCTCGATATGGCCATCCTCTAGCAAGAGCGTGGACTGGAGCCAGTCCCTGATGGTAGACCTGGAGGGGGAGTGTCCAATGACTCTACCGTAAACAGAGGTACGAGCAAAGTCACTGGCTACCTCCTGAACACGAGATGATTGTTGCTCTGTCAGGATAACGCGGTAGGCATCTGGAGAGGGAGGGTCCGACTGGGCCTCCGGATCCGGGCTGGGGGCCGCCATACCGCCAAGACTAACTGCAAGCTTCCGATGAAGAAAAACAGGCTGCCACCCAAGAAGAGATGAAGCGGCGGTGGAGCCTGGGGGTGAGGCGGCGAGGCGGGATGGAGCGGAGGGGGCGGCTGGAGCGGAGGGGGCGGCTGGAGCGGCGGCGAGGCGAGGATGGAGCGGAGGCGGGCGAGGCGAGGCGGGATGGAGCGGAGGCGGGCGAGGCGAGGCGAGGCGGGATGGAGCGGAGGGGGCGAGGCGAGGCGGGATGGATCGGAGGCGGGCGAGGATGGAGCGGAGGCGGGCGAGGTGAGGCGGGATGGAGCGGAGGTGGGCGAGGCGAGGCGAGGCGGGCTGGAGCGGAGGCGGGCGAGGCGAGGCGGGATGGAGCGGAGGGGGGGGCTGAAGCGGCGGCGAGGGGGGGGGGGTTGGAGCGGGGGCGAGGGGCGGATTGGAGCGAGGGGGCGGGATGGAGCGGAGGTAAGGGGCGGGGATGGAGCGAGGGGGCGGGATGGAGCGAGGGGCGGCTGGAGCGAGGGGCGGAGGTGAGGCGAGGGGCGGAGGTGAGGCGAGGGGCGGGATGGAGCGAGGGGCGGAGGTGAGGCGAGGGGTAGCGGGGTGCCGGCGGGGGGGGAGGAGAGGGGACGGGGGTCGAGGGCGGACGGGAGGGGTGGAGGTGGACGCGGCGAGGGGGGGGGGGGGGGAGCGAAGGGGAGGTAGGGGCTAACGGCGAGGGGGGAGGGGAAGCTCGCAGGAGCTCTCTCTCTCTCAGTTTCACTAACAGTACTGGATGCTGAGATACTTGGGAATCTATGAAAAAGGCTGGATTGCACACAACATTTGTGAGTGTGATCCTACGATATTTATGAAATCATTGTCTCCTAATGAAGTGAAATCCATAGAGAACTGGAGGGCTCATGAGAGTAAAGGAAAAAGACCCTGGTTTCCATTGACAAGAGGCTATCTTGCAAGATTGGTCTTTCAGGTTTAATGCTACACTTCTCTTGGTGCTTATTCTCTTTCATTCCTTTTCTTTCTATAAAAGGAAATCTTTTGTGTAGGTTGAGTACAATATAGAGCTTAAAAAAGCAATTGATAAGATATCCACAAAGATGCCTATAGACCAAAGAACAGAAGTTGAAGGAAAGCAACGTGTCCTGATTCAAAAGAGAATTGCTGACAGGATGGGAAAGGTGAGAGTTTAATTCTTCTTGTTGTTACATTTTTTAATCATTTTATGCATCTAACATGCAATGCTTGGATAGGTTTTGAATTGCATAGATCCAGGCTTGGGTGAGGCCTGGTTGGAAAAGTTATTTGCCTTGCAATTTGATGGTCTGGACTCTTGTGTAACTTTGGAGAAGCTGCAACTCATAGCAAAGTTTGATTTGAGATTGGAGAAAAAAATCATTTTTCTTTCCTTGTTGGAGGCTACCAAACCAATGAGGGATATGTATTTCATGCCTGTGGGGGATGTGGAGTATAGAGGGTGAGTTGTTCCTTTCATAAATAAACTTATTTTGTAGTGTTTGTATGTATTATAGAAGTGCCATAAGTCTTAATTGTGTGAATACTTTGTTTTTCACTTGTGTAGATGGATTAATAGAGAGATATTTCTTGAGAAAGTAGAGACCCAGGCTTTAAAAGTTCTTGATGACTTGAGGGTTGTAACAACGATGGGCGTTCCTTTAGAGACACCAAAAGATTACACAATGCAACAATACATGGAGGACATAAAATTAGAAGGAAGAAAGCATTTGTTCTTAGCTCTACGATCAAAGGATTCAAACATTGAGAGTAAGGGAGGAAAGAAAGCAGATGGTCTCTCTGAGTTGGATGTTGAGATATCAAGCTCTACCCCCGATATATCTCCTGGATGACTATCATTTATGTCACCGCCTATGTTAGTTGTACTCGTGGTGTAGTTAGACTACCACGTATGTTTTTGGTTTGGGTTCACATATGAACCACGTATTCTAGGTTTTGACATATAGGGTATTTCCCTCTTCTATTGTATTATTGTTCTGTGCAAAAGTGAAGAAAGGCTTCACCCTCCAACCTTGTGTCCTCTCTCTTTTGAGTGTTGTGAAGAAAGCTGAACTTGAGTCTCCTATCTCTCTCCCTCTTTCTTTACATGGTATCAGAGCCTTGTTCGTGGTAAGGAGCTCAAGAAAGCTAGCCAAGTTTGTGGTGTCCTGGTAAGAGGACCAGTGTAGCTTTCCTATTTCGAGTTTGGGAGCAAATCTTTGCAGGTAGCACAGCCAGAAGTGCAGGAGTGCACTGCTTCAGATTGAGAGGCCCTTCGCGGTGTGGCGAGAGCGCAGTATATGCTGCGGGAGAGGACAAAGCCCTCGGTGACTTTATTTTTTTGATTAGAGGCCGTTTCGGGGCCCGTTTTGAAGGCGGAAGTTCTTCGCAGGCACTCAGAAAAAGGCCCTGTTTTTGCTGTGCGACCACCGCGCGGCTAGTCGGTGGAAAGGTGCCACAGAAAATGCATCGTATGCCTATAAGCAGAGATATTGGGAGTTGCAGATTCATGCCTATTGCCTGTTGATGCAAAATCGTCACGAGGAAGTGACTGTGTGGTGAAATACCACTTTCGTCAGTGTTGCAGATCTGCCCCTGTGAGGCTCTTTGTAGAAGTTTTGCTATTTGCCCTTCTGAGGCATTTGCTGTGTTTACAGGTTGCTGTTGCAATTCGTGATTTGTAAAATGTCTGAGAATCTGTCTACCATTGTCAGTGAGAAGCTTGACAAGAACAACTTCCAAGCATGGAAGTTCAGGATGACAAACTTCTTTATGGGAAAGGGAGTTTGGGATTACATCAGTGGTGAAACTGCAGAACCAATTTTGGGTGCTGCTCCCACTCCTGCTGAATTGAAGGCCTTTAAAGAATGGCATGAAAAAGCCAGAAAATGCCTGTATTGGCTGTCCGTTAGCATTTCAGATTCTATGATTGTGCATATACAGGATCTAGAGACGCCTAAGGAGGCATGGGATACATTGGTGAAGCTGTATAGCACAAATACCAAAGCACGGAAGATGCAGCTAAAGCAGGAGTTGCACAATGTGCAAAGGAAAAATCTGAATATAAATGAGTATTCCTTGAAGGTGAAAGGCCTTGCAGATTCTCTTGCCTCCATTGGAGCACCTGTTGATGATGAGGACTTAGTGTCCGTGACCTTGAATGGTCTTGGGAAAGATTATGCACAATTTCGAACATCCATTGGAGTCCGTGAAACATTTCCTGATTTTCAGGAACTTATTGCTCTCTTGCTGAGTGAAGAGCAAAGGAATGGTGATTCAGCCACCTCAACTTCTCAAGAGACTGCTTTCTACTCGAATACAGGTAGAGGCAGGGGTAGAGGAAGAGGCCGTTCTAGTGGCCGTGCAGGAAATCAGAACCAACAGCAACAACAGGAAAACCAGTCCTATGGAGGAGGACGTGGTAGTTCTAGAGGCAGGGGGAGCCAAAGAGGCCGTGGTTCATGGCAAAGGAACCAGCAAGTAAATAGCAGCACAGAATGCTATTATTGTGGAAAGCCTGGACACAAGGAGAATACATGCTATAAAAAATAGAATGACATCAAAAGTGGGAAGTTGCAGCAAAGCAACTATGCATCATCAAGTGGGCATGGTGACGACAGAAATGAGCACCTTTTTGTGATGCAGCATATGGTTAACTCCATGTCAGGAGATGCTGCAGCTTGCAATGATGTTTGGTATGTTGATTCAGGTGCCTCTAACCACATGACCAGTCATGGTGAGTGGTTTCATGATGTTAGAAATTTGGATAAGCCAGGTTATGTTGAAACAGGTGATGATACTGCGCACCCAATTACGCAGGTTGGTAAAGTGCCATTGGCTATGTAGGATGGCAAAATGAAGTACTTGGCAGATGTACTTCATGTTCCAAAAATCACTAAGAACCTGGTTTCAGTTGGCCAGATGGTTGAGCAAGGTCTGCAGGTTAGATTTAATCCTGATGGATGCTTTGTTGAGGACCTGAAAAATAAGTGCCGCTTGGTTGCAAAAGGCAACAAAAATGGTAGAATGTTCACCTTGGATGTTGATATGCCTAAGGTGAAAGCTGCTATGTTTGCGCATGGGAGAGGTGTCATTGCAGATATTGAGATATGGCACAAGCGCATTGGGCACGTGAATATACAAAGGCTGAAATCTATGCAAACGAAAAACATTGTTGCAGGTTTGCCTAAATTCAGAGTTGAGGGAATGCAAAAGGTATGTGAAGCATGCCAAATGGGTAAGCAGGCCAGACATGCATTTCCTAAAAATGCTAAGGTGAGCAGAAGACCTTTGGAAGTGATCCATTCAGATGTTTGGACAACCAAAGCTGCTTCTATTGGTGGATGCCATTATTATGTGACGTTTATTGATGACTACACAAGGAAGGTGTGGATTTATTTTATGAAGCACAAAAGTGAAGTGTTCAGCCATTTCAGGGCTTTTAAGGCCATGGTTGAAAAAGAGAAAGGTGTGCATATTAAAGTGCTAAGATCTGATGGAGGGGGAGAGTACTTTTCAGAAGAATTTTGTGAATATCTGAAAGAACAGGGAATTCAAAGGAAGTACTCATGCAGGTCTACCCCTCAGCAGAATGGGGTTGCAGAAAGGAAGAACAGGCATATTGCAGAAGTAGGACGGGCGATCCTAAATGAGAAAAACATGCCTGATTATTTTTGGGCTGAAGCAGTAGCAACTGCTGTTTATATTATGAACAGAACCCCCACTGCAGCTGTCCATGGCATGACGCCTGAAGAAATGTATACAGGCCAAAAACCAGATATTTCTCACTTGAAGGTATTTGGTTGCATAGCGTATGTTCATGTTCCTGATGAGAAGAGAACCAAGCTAGATCCAAAGGCAGAAAAATGCATCTTTATTGGATATGCTCAGCACCAGAAAGGGTATCGCTGTTATAACCCTTCCACTCGCAAAATGCAAGTGAGCAGAGATGTTGTTTTTGCTGAAATGAGCAGCTGGTATGCACCAACTGTTATGGTAGGAGATGCAGATGCAGGAAATGGGAATGCTGCAATAAATGCAGAGCAGCAATCTCTTTGTGAAAATATCCATAAAAGTCTCTTTTGGCTCTATCATTATGCCTATTACAAGGCTTGAAGTCATATCTTTTTTGAAGAAAGTAGCATCCCATGGATCTTCAACATCATTAAACTCCCTTTTTGACATAAGTAGAAAGAGTCTCTTTTCCTTTTGATGAAGAAACCAAGCTCTTCTGCCCATGTGATATTGAGTCCACCTACCAAAGCCATTGGGGCTATATTCCTTTCCTTTCAAATTCAAAGTGACATCAGAGACCCATGCTCTAATCTCAGAGTCATTTAGGATAGCCCCCACATTAGTTGATTGCTCCATAATCCTATAAGAAAAGATAATGAAGAATTTAGATACATACAAGTACAGTACAATATACAACGCTTGATACAATAAATGTGGGAAATAGCCCAAAAGGCTTTACAAGGCTTCATATGGCAATAAATGTGACCAATAGCGAAGAGGGCTTTGCAAAGTATTTTATAGCAATAAATGTGGGAAATAGCCTAGAAGGCTTTACAAGGCTTAAATATTTGTACAAATGTAAAAAAATTAGCCAATAAAGCTTTACAATGAAGTAAAATGTCCTCTAGTGATAAAGCTTCAATCTTCATGAAGACATGTAATCTGTCCATCCATTGATTTGCCCTCTAGTGATAAAGCTTCAATCTTCGTGATGACATGTAATCTGTCCATCCATTGATATCTGTGCACTGATACCCAACTAATGCAATATACCCACTAAAAACTGCTCCACTGATATCCACTTATGCAGCCCACATGATATCCACTTATGCAGCCCACTGATACTCGTTAAATAGTGAATGGTCGGGATGGTCGGGTTTATTACAAGGTGCTTCATATAGCAATAAATGTAAAAAATAGCCTAGAAGGCTTTACAAGGTTTTTTATGACAATAAATGAGCTTAAATATTTATACAAATGCAATAAAAATAACCAATAATCATCAAGCTCCAATATGTCCCATGACATGTAATCTGTCCACTGATATATGTAATCTATCCACTGATATCTGCTCATGCAATCTTCCCACTGATAAACTTCTTGGTAAATGGTAAAAGGTCTTATTTAATAGCATGTTATGAGTGTTAAACCGCATGTGAGCGAAGGGACTAACAACGAGTAGGAACTAGTTAGAAAAATTTGAGCATGGCTTCGATTGGCAGCTTGGAGAATTGTCTCTCCTCTAAGGCAATCTAATCTATGCTAAACTATGCTATACCAACCATCGAAGTGAAGAAAAGCAATAAATAATTTCTTTTTCTGTGTTCATTTTAATGTGTTGGGGTCTAAGAGGCTTAAATATGCAAAAGAAGGGGTTTTGATGTAGAGGCTAAACCTGCATGTGAGAGAAATGAAGAACAAGTATCTAAAGAAAAGTTAACATTTTTCAATTTAAAAGATGAATATATATAAAAATATTATCTCACCTTCAAAACAAACCATAAATTCACTCTTTTATAATTTTTTAAAAGTATAATATAAAACATGTAAATATATAAAACTCTCTCTTTCCTCTGAACTCTCTCTCTCTCTCTCTCTCTCTCTCTCCTCCTAATTCTCTCTATAGCCATAGTCAAGACACCTCATTCTCTCTCTTAATCTCTCTCTCTCTCTCTCTGACAACTCTTAGGTGTTTCCCTCTCTGTCCTCATCCCACTCATTCTCTCTCTTAGTTTATCTCAAGTCTCTCTTTCTCTCCCTCCCATGGCGGCTAAGATTTATCATTCTCTCTCTTCATCTCTCTCTCTCTCCCTAGGATTTGTAATTATTTCTCTCTCTCTCTCTATCCTTCTCTCTCCTCTCTCTCTCTCTCTCCTCTTCTCTCTCTCTCCCTTTCTCTCTCTCTCTCTCTCTCTCTCTCTCTCTCTTAGCCTCTCTACCTCCCTACCTCTATCCTCTTGGCCGCTAGGATTTGTCATTCTTTCCCTCTCTATGTCTCTCTCTCTCTCTCTCTCTGAATTATCTCTCTTAATCTCTCCCAGCCTTCCTCCCTCCCTCCCTCCCTCCCTCTCTCCCTTTCTCTCTCTCCTCTGTCCCTCTTCTCACTCTTAATCTCTCTTTCTCTCCCTCCCCTCTTCTCTCATTTCTCATTCTCTCTCTCTCTCTCTCTCTCCCTCCCTCCCTCCCTCCCTTAGCGGCCACAACCGCGAGAAGTCTCACTCTCTCTCTCTCTCTCTCTCTACCTCACTTTCTTGGTGGCCACGGCCGCTAGAAGTTTCATTCTCTCTCCCTCTCTCTCCCTAAGTCTCCCTCCTCTCTTCTCTCTCATCTCTCACTCTCTCTCTCTCTCTCTCTCTCTCTCTCTCTCTCTCTCTCTCTCTCTCTCCCTCCTCCCTACTCTCTCCCTCCCTCTGGCGGCCACGGCTGCCAGAAGTTTCATTCCCTCTCTCTCCCTCTCTCTCTTTCTCTCTCTCTCCCTCTCTCTCCCTCTCTCTCTTTCTCTCTCCCTAAGTCTCCCTCCTCTCTTCTCTCTCTCTCTCTCTCCCTCTCCCTCCCTACTCTCTTCCTCCCTCTAGTACAAAAGTTTCATTCCCTCTCTCTCCCTCTCTCTCTTTCTCTCTCTCCCTCTCTCTCTTTCTCTCTCCCTAAGTCTGCCTCCTCTCTTCTCTCTCTCTCTCTCCCTCTCCCTCCCTACTCTCTCCCTCCCTCTAGCAGCCACCGCCGCCAGGAGACTCTCTTCTCTCTCTTAATCTCTCTCTCCCTCTCTCAGTTCTCTCTTTCTTTCCCTCCCTACTCTTCTCTCTCATTGCCGTCAGGAGACTCTCTTCTCTCTCTCCCTCTCTCGGCTCTCTCTTTCTTTCTCTCCCTACTCTTCTCTCTCATTTAAGGAGCTTCTCTTCTCTCTCTGAATCTCTTGTCTCTCTCCCTCTCTCTCTTTCTCTCCCTCCCTACTCTTCTCTCTCATATCTCATTCTCTCTCTCCATTTGGCGGCCACGGCCGCAAAGAGCCCCTCTTCTCTCTCTTAATTTCTCTCTTTCCCTCTCTCCTCTCTACCACGTTTCATTCTCTTAAACTTCTCTCTCTCTCCCTCTCTCTCCCTCTCTCTCTTTCTCTCTCTCTCCCTCTCTCTACCTACTCTCTCCCTCCCTCTAGCAGCCACGGCCGCCAGGAGACCCTCTTCTCTCTCTTAATCTCTCTCCCCCTCTCTCTTCTATCTCTTTCTTTCCCTCCCTACTCTTCTCTCTCATTTAAGGAGCCCCTCTTCTCTCTCTCTCTCTCTCTCTCTCTCTCTCTCTCTCTCCTCTCTCTCTTTCTCTCCCTCCCTACTCCTCTCTCATTTCTCATTCTCTCTCTCATTTCTATTCTCTCTCTCCCTTTGGCGGCCACGGCCGCCAAGAGCCCCTCTTCTCTCTCTTAATTTCTCTCTTTCCCTCTCTCCTCTCTCTTTCTCTCCCTCCCTATTCTCTCTCATTTCTCAAATTTACAAACTCAAATATAAATAAGAAACTAATTAAAATAGAACTCAAAAACTCAAATAAGAAACTAATTTAAAAAGAATTGTAATGCCTTCTAAAAAACCCCCCTCCTCTAACTGCCATGGCCGCCAAGAGTTTTCTCTCTCTCCCTCCGCCCCTCTTCGCTCTCTTAATCTCTCTCTCTCTTTCTCTCTTTCTCTCACTCTCTCTCTCTCTCTCTCTCTCTCTCTCTCTCTCTCTCTCTCTCTCTCTTTCTCTCTCTCTCTCTCCTACTTTTTCTCCCTCCTTTCTTTTCTCTCTTAATCTCGTGCTATCTCTCTCACACTCTCTCTCTCTCTCCTCTCTCCTCTCTCTCTCTAGCTCTCTCTTTCTCTCTATCTCTCTTTTCAAATTTGGAACACAAATTTCAATAAGAAATTAATTGAAATAGAACTCAAAAACTTTAACAAGAAACTAATTGAAAAAGAATTGTAAGTAAAGAAAAAGAATTACAATAGATATCTTACATTTTGAATATTTAATATTGCCTCCAAGTGACTTTAAAGTAGTAACGTATCTCTCACATAAATTTCCTTATGGGAAAAGGCTATTGGGAGTTCATTATAGGAAATGAAGAAGAACCACTTCTTCCTAATGTTCCAAATCAATAGGAAATGCAGGCATTTAAAGGATGGCATGAGAGAGCCAGAAAAGTTATGTATTGGCTGTCTATCAGTATTTCAGATTCTATGATTGTGCATATTCAGGATGCACTTTGGCAAAAATGTATAGCACAAATACGCAAGCCAGGAAAATGCAACTCAAGCAGGAGTTCCACAATGTGCAGAGAGAAAATATGAGCATCAATGACTACCACATGAAGGTGAAGAAAATTGCAGATGCAGTTGCTTCCATTGGGTCACCAGTGGAAGATGATGATTTAGTTTCTGTGACTGCTCTTCTAATATCTGAAGAGCAGAGAAATGGTGGTGCATCTTCTGCAGGAGGAACTTCAAAAGAAACTATCTTCTACTCAAATGCTGGAAGAGGTAGAGGAGGCCGATCTGGAGGCCGTGGTAGAAATTAGAATATGCAGCAAACTCAAGAAAACCAGTCCTATGGAGGAAGACGTGGTAACTCTAGAGGCAAGGGGAGCCTAAGAGGCCGTGGTGGATGGCAGAGAGGTCAAAATGCAAACAGCAATGTTGAATGCTACTATTGTGGTAAAATGGGTCATATGGCTAAAGACTGCTACAAAAAGCAAAATGACATCATGAATGGAAAATTGCAGCAAGGGAATTATGCATCTTCTAGTAGACAGGGTGATGACAGAAATGAGCATCTGTTTATGGTCCAACACATGACCAATGCTGTGACAAGTGCAGAAGAAAGCAATGATGTGTGGTATGTTGACTCACGTGTGTCAAACCACATGACAGGTCATGCAGAATGGATGCAGGATGCAAGGAAAATGGAAATATCAGGATTTGTGGAGACTGGTGATGATACTACACATCCTATTGTGCAGATTGGTAAAATTCCTTTGTCTATGGAGGATGGGAAAAAGAAATACCTGTCTGATGTATTTCATGTCCCGAACATCACAAGAACCTGGTTTCTGTTGGTCAAATGGTTGAGCAAGGCTTGTAGGTTAGATTTAATCCTCATGGATGCTTTATTGAGGATATGAAAAATAACGGTCGCTTGATAGCAAAAGGAAAGAAGAAGGGCAGGATGTTTACGTTGGATGCAGACATGCTTGAATTGAGTGCAGCAATGTTTGCACATGGGACCGGTGGAGGCAGTTAATAGAGCGAGCGAGAAAAAGCAAGCGAGCCCAAAAAAATGAGCGACAATTAGTTGAAGTGGTTGGAAAATCAAGCAAGCAAAGAAAGAATCTAAGTTTTTTATAAAATAATTTCTTGAAGTACAAAGTATTCAAAAAGGTGGTTATGTGTCACAAAATTTATATTCTGATGCACACAAGTTTTTTAGATGGTGCAAAAAGGCATGATATTCATCTAAATCATGCCTTGTTATTTGATTTGATATGTAACATTATGCCATTTATATTTGATAATCAAAAGATGTAGGGATGTTAAAAACTCATCTTTTGGGCCAAAACAATCAAATATTGACATCTTGCCAAAATATAGGGATGTGAAAATGTCCTCTTTTGGGCCAAAACAGGGAGCCTATTTTAGTCCAAAAGAGGACATTTTCACATCCCTGTATCTTTTGATCTACAAGTCCAAACGGGGTCATGTTACATATCAAATCAAATGACAAGGCATACTTTAGACGATTATCATGTCTTTGTGCACAATCTAGTAAAATTTAATGCACCAAAAAATGGATTTGTGGCCAATTTGCTGCATTGGTAAGATTAGTGGGAGGTAAGAATAAATCATTAGGGAAGGATATTTTTGTAGTAACAAAGAAACATGGGTTTTGTTCCAAGAGTGAACAGAGTTAAAAAACCTAAGCATTTACATATGCATGGAATCTAGACTAATCCATGCAAGGAGTCCTTGGAAAGATGATCTCAATTACTCTAGTGGAAAGAGAGAACTTGATTGCAGTAGGGTTTGTCTTTGATACAAACAATGACTTGGAAGTTAAACATACAAACTGTCTCATGGATGATGTGAAATTAGTGTTAATGGTTTTAAAGTTATATGCATGTTTAACTTTCTGGCATTGAGGGAACATATGCACTTTTGAATAAGTTATCATTTTTTGCTACTAAAATGGGGGATTTATAAATCTTTTATTGTTTTTTATCGCTCGCTTTTTTTGGCTTGCTCGCTTTTTGTCGCTCGTTTTTTGGTAATCCTCGGACTGGTGTAGTTGCAGATATTGATATCTTGCATAAACGCATTGGTCATGTTAATGTACAGTGACTTAAATCAATGCAAGCCCAAAATATTGTTGCAGGATTGCCTAAATTCAAGGTTGCAGAAATGCATAACGTATGTGAAGCCTGTCAATTTGGAAAACAGGCAAGGAAACCATTTCCTAGGCATGTTCAAGAGAGTAAGAAGCCATTGGAATTAATCCACTCTGATGTGTGGACTACTAAAGCTGCATCTATTGGAGGCCGTCATTATTTTGTCACTTTTATTGATGACTACAGCAGATAAGTTTGGGTGTATTTTATGAAAAAGAAAAGTGAAGTTTTTGGGCACTTCAAAGCTTTTAAAGCTATGGTTGAAAAAGAAATAGGCCTGCAAATAAAATGCCTAAGGTCAGATGGAGGGGGAGAGTACCTCTCAAATGAGTTTGCAAGGTTCCTGCAGGAGCATGGCATAAAGCAACAATATTCATGCAGTCATACCCCACAGCAAAATGGACTTGTAGAAAGGAAAAACAGGCATATTGGAGAGGTATCTCGGGCCATGCTAAATGAAAAAGACCTACCAGATTATTATTGGGCTAAAGCAGTCGCTATAGCAGTTTACATAATGAACAGGACTCCCACTGCAGCAATACATGGCATGATGCCAGAGGAGATGTATACTGGTAGGAAACCAGATATTTCTCATTTGAAAATTTTTTGTTGCATTGCCTATGTTCATGTGCCAGATGAGTTGAGGTCCAAGTTGGATCCAATAGCTGAGAAGTGCATCTTTATTGGTTATTCTCTGCAGCAGAAAGGGTATAGATGCTATAACCCTTCTACTCGTAAGTTTACAGTGAGTAGAGATGTTGTTTTTGATGAGATGAGCAGCTGGTATAAAGCAGTAAATGTGATGATTGATGTAGATGCACAAAATGGTAATGCTGCATAGAATTCACAACAGCAATCACAAAATATTAGTGGACCTGTAGTGTCCTTTAGCAGTAGTTCACATACTTCGCCATGGACATGTAGATTGAGATCAGGAGAATCTCCTCAAAGCAATGTAGATAGTGGTATGTAGGTATCACAAAAAGAAAAAGAGAAGGTAGATCAGCCCATGTTTGATGTGAATGCAGGTCACTCTTATGTGAATGGTGAATCCAGTGGCTCAAAACAGAGCATTGATGATGAGTTGGGTATTCCTTCTGTTGTTACACCTGGAGTAAGGAAGACCAGGGATGTTTTGAGAGCACCTAGAAGTGAGCCTATTTTGCGCAACTCTACCAGAGCTAGATATCCTGTGGATAGGCTGAAATATGATGGATTTACAGCCATTCACTATGTCTATATGGTCAAAGTGATACAAGAACCAGAACCCACTTCTTTTGAGCAAGGCATGGGAAAAGAAAAATGGGAGAAAGCCATGGATGAAGAAATGGATGCCTTGGAAGCAAATGCTACATGGGAATTGGTGTCTTTGCCTAAAGACAAGAATGCAATTGGCTGTAAGTGGGTTTATAAGGTGAAGCACAATGCAAATGGTTATGTGAATAGATACAAGGCAAGATTAGTTGTCAAGGGATATGCACAGACTTATGGCATTGATTATGAAGAAACATTCAGTCCGGTTGCAAGGATGGCAACCGTAAGAGCAGTCATTGCTATGGCTGCATCAAAGGGATGGTCTTTACATCAGATGGATGTAAAGAATGCCTTCTTGCATGGTGATTTGCAAGAAGAGGTCTTTATGGAGCAGCCACCAGGTTATGTTCATGCTGTTCATCCTGAGTTTGTTTGCAGGTTGAAGAAAGCCTTGTATGGCTTGAAGCAAGCACCTAGAGCATGGTCTGACAAGATAGGACAGGATCTTGTCACTATTGGTTTTCAGATTTCCAAGGCAGATTTCTCACTTTATGTGAGAAAAACAGAGAAAGGTATTATGCTGCTTGTCATTTATGTTGATGATTTGATCATCACAGGTGATAGTGATGAAGATATCCTTCATGTGAAAATTCTATTGAAGTAGAAGTTTGAGATGAAGGATTTGGGAGAGCTGCGTTATTTCTTGGGCATTGAGGTGATTAGATCACCAAGTGGGATACAGCTCTTGCAGAGGCAATATGGATTGGACATGCTGTCCAAATATGGGATGACAGGCTGTAAGCCTATTTCAGTTCCTTTGGAGTAGAATGTGAAGCTGAGCGCAGATGCAAGTGAGCTTCTGGAAGACCCTACTATGTACAGACGCATAGTAGGAAGTTTGATTTATATGACTATTACCAGGCCAGATTTGAGCTATGCTGTTGGATTGGTAAGTCAGTTTATGCAGGCTCCAAGGAAACTGCATTTGGATGCGGCTAGACGCATACTCAGGTATGTGAAGTCCACATTGCAGTATGGACTATTTTATGAGACTGGGGTTCAGATACAGTTGCATGGATACATTGATGCTGATTGGGCTGGTAGTATTTTTGATAGACGATCTACCAGTGGATATGTGTTCTCTTTTGGGAGTGCTACAGTCACTTGGAGCAGCAAGAAATAGCCTACAGTTGCCTTGTCGAGCACAGAGGCTGAGTACAGGGGTGCAGCAATGGCTGCATGTGAGGTAGCTTGGTTGCATAAGCTACTCTATGATATGCATCAGTCCACAGATGGGCCAGTTGTCATTATTGTGACAACATGAGCAGTATACACTTGGCAAATAACCCAGTCTATCATGCTAGAACAAAGCACATTGAGGTGCATTATCACTATGTGTGGGAGAAGGTTTTACTAGGTCTTATTGATCTAGTTTATGTCAGCACAGAGGATCAGGTAGCTGACATAGTCATGAAGGCATTGGGTGCAGAGAAGCTGCGCAAGTTCAGAGACCTGCTTGGTGTGCAGGAATTGGGATTGAGCTTGAGGGGGAGTGTTGAGATATCGAGCTCCACTCGTGATATGTCAGGGTGACCGTTGTGCATTTATGTCACTAACTTGTTAGCTGCATATGCGGTTGGTACACCGCCCATGAATGATAGCTGGATGATAGCTATCCTTATGTACTCTAGTTCATGGCTCAGTTAGTATGCCACCTTAGTTAGTTGAGTTTGGTTTGAGACCCACATATAGGGTTCTCCTATTTTCTTTTGTACCAGAGTTCTTTTGGCTTTCACAACTAAGAAGAGGAAAACTGTTAACCTAAAGGCTTGAAGGGGATATGGTGTACTCACTGTCGCAATCCTGGTCACTTCACAGTCGAGTGTGCTCTTAACACAAATTGGTGCACGATTTGCTTGACTAATACACACAACACAATGGCATGCCATTACAATGGGTGCAACCAGAGAGCGGTTGGTTAGCAGCAAGATGCGGCTGCGTCCTTTGTGCAAGAAGAGCCATAGCAGCAGCAAGCGTTCCAGTCACAGAAACAGACATTCCAACGAGGCAAAGGCGGCGGTGGCTACAGATGCGGACGTGGAGGTGGGGGTGATGGTCAGAATCGCCCAAAAACCTGTCTGTTTTGTTTGGGTGAAGGCCATTGGCGGAATGAATGCCTAGAGGCTCAAGAATGGGATCGGCAATGCGTAGAGCTATAAAAAAGTCCGGGAAAATGCCCAGCACTTCGATGGTACACATTGTTGATGATGATCCGTTGGTGTGCCTGGAGATTAGCATAATCACCCGGGCTGGTACCAAGCTGCGAGGACCGACTCCCAAGAACGGTGACAGGATACTGGATTTGGTCAACTCAGGAACATGTGCAATGCCAAGTCTGTGAGTTGGTGACGAAGGAGCCACCATTGATGTCTCTGCCAGAGTCCGCAACGACGCACGGTAAGGTACGAAAGGTGCACTTTGCGGAACCAGTCGTTCAATCAGAGGTGGAGACTCAAGATTGTTAAATTACATGGTGCAGCGGAACAAAAACTAAACAAAGAATAGAGAGTACACAGCAAACCAGAGAGGAACAAACTTTTCCTTCAATACTGATGTAGTACAGATGATGGCTCCGTCCACCCGTGTGCTCCCATAGTGGAGCTTAGATGGTGATCTAGACAGATACTAGGTGAAGAGCTACTAGCTGGAAGATCTAATCTGATCTGAACTGATATGATACAATAGACTGGGGAGGTCACCTCTTTATAGCTATGAGGGAGGTAGTCGGATCAACTAGTTGGTGGAGTCGACCAGTCAACCTAGTCAGTGGAGCCGACCAGTCAACCTAGTCCGTGGAACCGACTAGTTGTCCATGGAATATTCAGACCTCATCTGACATGCAAGTCAGGATCCATCCAGTGTCCCGAGCTCACACATGACTTCTCCTGATATGGGGGCCTTACAACTTGAGCACCTTGGATCACTGGTGGTTACCAGGAGGGTGGGACATTGAGCATATCTAACACCCCCCCTCAATGTCCACTCGTAGGTGAATTACCTTCTCGGCCCAATGTCGAGTCTCTGAAGATGACCCTGAAGCTGATCCTTCCCGAGTGCCTTGATGAAGATATCTGCTCCATTTTGCTCTATCGGACAATAGACCAATTCCACTATCCCATCCTCGATCAAATCATGCACATAGTGATACTGAATCTCTATATGTTTTGTGCGTGCATGAAACACTGGATTTTTAGCAATGGCCATGCAACTTTGATTGTCGCACCTCAGCACAGTTGCCTCATCCTCTTGCACTCCCATGTGCCATAAGATCCTTCTCAACCACACTGCTTCACATGCAACAAAACATGCTGCCTTCTTGTACTCAGCCTCGGTAGAAGACAATGCCACTATTGGTTGTTTCTTACTGATACCTGAACCTAAAGAGAAACAATAGGTTTCCTGGAATCAACATCTCCAGCCCACCAATCTGAGTCACAATGACTAGCCAAGGAAGTGCCCATACCATAGGTGATGCCATAATCAAGAGTGCCCTTCACATACCTGAGCACCCGCATCCCTGCATTCCAATGATTCTCCCGGGGCTTAATGGAGAACTTGCTCAAAATGCCAGCAACAAAACTGATGTCCGGTCTTGGTGTTGCACAGATAGATGAGACTACCGACCAACTTTCTGTACCTCCTGATGTCTGCTAGTGGTGAGGCATCCTCCATAGACAACCTCACATTTACCTCCATAGGTGTCGCTATCTCATTGCACTCAGACATACCAAATGCCTTCAAGATCTCCCTTGCATATTTTTGCTGAGAGAGGAAGATTTTGCCTAGCTCTTGCCAGAGTTCAATCCCCAAACAGTAGTGCATCAAGCCTAAGTCTGTCATCTCAAATTCCATGCTCAACGCCTTTCTAGTCTGCTGGATCATGTCTTCATAGTCACCTGTAATAAGGAGATCATCCATATAGAGCAATAATAGCAGTTTTTCCACCTTTCCTGTACACATACAAGTTAGCATCTGAGGCACATCTTTTGAAGTTTAATTTATGAAAGAATTTGTCTATCCGTTGGTACCATGCACTTGGGGCCTGTTTCAACCCCCGTACAGAGCCTTCTTCAGCTTACATACCTTATTCTCAGAATGGGGGGCCTCAAAACCCAGGTGGCTGAGCCACGTACACCTCCTCCTTGAGGTCACCATTCAAGAATGCTGATTTAACATCCATTTGATAAACTGGCCACTTTTTATGAGCAGCCACCGATAGTACTGTGCGAATAGTGGTCATTTTGGTAGTCAGAGCGAGAGATTCCTGAAAATGAAACCCTTCAACCTGCGAAAATCCTTGTGCAACCAATCTACCTTTGTACTTTTCCAAAGTGCCATCAGCCTTGTACTTTACCTTCCAAACCCACTTGGTGCCAATAACCTTTCTGTTAGGTGGTCGATCTACTAGCTCCCAAGTTTCATTCTTCATGATGCTGTCATATTCTACTTGCATAGCATTTTTCCAATCTTGGTCTGCAAGTGTTTCCTCCAAACTCGCTAGCTCCTTTACTTCTGCAATAATCTCAGCCAGCAAGGCCATATTGACTATGTGAGCAGAAGCCCTCCTTTTCTCCTCAATTCTCTGAGACCGCCTTGGTCCATCTGCATGCTGCTAAACAGACATAGGCATCTGGTTATCATGGTCGTAGAGTTGCCTTACCCATCGTGGCAATGGCTTTTCTGGTGGTGTAACAACAGGTTGGTGACTTATACCTTCATCATCTGATATTTCCTCCTCCTTTATAGCTCTTGGGACAGCAAGTCCATAGTGAATTACCTCTTCGCTTGATGATAAAGTGGAAGAGCTCTTCTCTGCCTCCACTGCATGTGGCTACTCCCTGAACACCACATTGCTACTCGCTATGATCTTCTTTGCCTCTTGGTCATACAACTTATTTGGTGCTTTTTGGTTATAGCTTGTTTCTCTCTTTGTCTAGTACATGCACATAGCATTCACACCCAAACGTTCTGAAGTGGGAGACAGATGGCTTCTTACCATTGTAAGCCTCATGTGGTGTTTTACCTTTGAGTGCCTTTGTATAGTTACGATTAAGGATGTAAACTGCAGTATTGACAGCCTCAGCCCAAAAGTGGTTTGGCAGTCCAGCATCTTTCAACTTACACCTCCCCATCTCCACCGTGGTCCGTATTCGGCATTCAACAACCAATTTTTGATGAGGCATATGTGGTGTTGTCGTTTGTCGCTTGATCCCTTTGCTCTTGCAAAAATCTCTAAACTCTGTAGAAACAAACTCACCACCACCATCCGATCTGATTTTCTTCACTTTTCTCCCTGTTTCATTTTCAACAAGCTATAGCCATTCTTTAAATTTACCAAAAGCTTGAGCCTTTTCACGAAGAAAGTACACCCACATCTTCCTACTATAGTCATCAACAATCAATAAAAAATAGGAAGATCCCCCCAAGGCCTGTGTAGGCATCTTACTGCACAAGTCAACATGCACCAACTCTAGAGGAGCGTTTGCTCTATTCTTGCTTTCTTGTGGGAAATACGACTTTTACATGCGAGTTCTACATGCAAGTTCTACATACGACTTCTACATGCAACTTCTACATACAACTTCTACATGTAGAAAGAGAATGTGTTACAACATCTACATACAACTTCTCCATGTAGAAAGAGAATGTGTTACAACTTCTACATACGACTTCTACATGTAGAAAGAGGATGTGTTACAGCTTCTACATACAACTTCTACATGTAGAAAGAGAATGTGTTACAACTTCTACATACGACTTCTACATGTAGAGAGAGAATGTGTTAAAATATTGGACTAGTGGACCTAGACGCGATGATTATGATGAATGTGGTGGAGGCGGGTTCTGTACTATGGCATAGCATGTAAGGAGTCATGTAGAGTATGTGTCTAGCTTATTCTTTACCTTGTATGCCAAGGGCACATTTGTGTCAGACTTCATTGTTTTGCTATAGGCTCTATCTTCTTGGGGGAAGCAAGCTTCCTGAGTCTACCTGTGGGACCGACCCTTGCCTCTGTGAGTAGGATGATGCCATTGGAGCAGGTACGTTCACCATTACCTTTGAGTGATCGTCCCTAGAGGGAGGTTCTTGTGTAACTCTCTATGGGGTGGAATTTGGTTGCTGCGGAGCTCCTCGACTAGTTGTGGCGATACTTGTGTTAAGTCGGACCACCCGTGGCACTACAGTGTATTCGGTACCTTGAGGCTAGTCTACTTCATTCGGTTCATTGGGAGGTTCTTGTGGTACTGTATCTCGGAAAGATATAGGTGCTTGTGGTGCTGTCTTTGATGCCCTCAGGGTTTGCACTATCAATTTTTGGATCCAGGCGACTTTCTTGCCTTGGCTGCCCAAGCGGGTGGTGTTGATCGAATTGTTAGGTGGCGGTGTGTGGTGGTGGATGAGGCAAGGGCACGGGCAAGTGGTGCGGCTTTCTTCTGGTAGTGGATGGGTTCAGGGGAGGTTTTCTTTGGGAGACCGGAGCTGTCGTTGCTGCTTTACCATTCTCTCGGCATCGGTTTTGATTGAAGTGATGTTGGGCACAGAGGATAGCATCTTGTACTTGCAACTCTCGAATTTCTTGGGCAGAGGATGGTGGCATCGGTCGAGCAGGCAATGGTATTGGTTTACCACTGCGGCGAGCTTTCTTCTCTTTTTGAGCTGGGACCTTAAGTGGGGTGCTACTGGAGGCTAGGGCTTCTGGTCGACCTTACTATGTTGCTTCATTAGCGAGGTTGGAGCCGAAGAGGGGGGGCTTGGTCCACCTAGCAGAACTACCGTCGTGTGGCCACCATTTGTGAGCAAAGTATTTCAGGTGCGCCAATCAATTTGACAGTTGATGGCGTAGGACCAGGTTCTTCTAAGAATAATATGTTCTTTGGTTGCTTCTGTAGGAAGAACATAAAAGCATATATCCACAGCTTGGCGACAACCATTAGACTTAGATTTACATAACCCAAGTTTGTGGAAGTTGGCCATTTATAGCTCTTATTGAAGCAACAGTGAGGGCTAGGGATACCTGTAGCTTTTGCCATACCTCTTCAAAGAGAAAGTTATGGCTCGTTCCTAGGTCCATGAGTGCTTTGATGTGCATGTATGGAACCTATAGCTGAACAAGAAACCTGCTTGGCTCTACTGTTAGCTCATCCATTAGTTGCATCTGTTCAATCGTTTCCTTAAGCAGGGTCATTTGTCTACGCTGTCAGATCTTAGCATTACAAATTTTGGCTTCCTCGATGGCCTGGAACTTCATCCTGGCCACCTTTGCCTTGAGTTCTTTTTTTGTATGCATGGCTTGAAGGGTGGAGAAAGTGACTGGTCCATAGTATCTTTTTAATTTGCTCCTGTTTAGGTAGCCATCCATTTCTATTCCATTGAGGGTGGCTATTTGGCACGATCCCAGGGGAGTGATCTCAACTACATGGTAAGGACCCATACCTTAGTACTTAAGCTTATGTTTGGTATTGTGGACACTATACAAGAGCAGCAAATCTCCTTTTGCCAGGTCCTCAAGTTCTTGAGGTTGTGGTCGAACCACTTTTTACGACGGGGCTTTTCTACCTGGAGAGAGTAGGCTACATGCAACCTTGTCTCTTTTAACTTTTCGAGGTCGACTAGCCGTTCAGCTAGTGCATTTTCTGTGAGTCTTTCTTTTATGGCAAGACGGAGGCTAGGCACTACATACTCCATTGGCATTACTGCCTCCACCCCAAAGGCTAACTTGAAGGGGGTACAATGTGTTGCCACTTCGTAGGAGGTCTTGTAGGCCCATAACACTACTATGAGCTTATGCCCCCAGTCGGTACGACTAGCTTCTACCATACATGTGATGACCTTACAACATGTTATGCTGGAGCTCTCGGCCAAGCCATTTGCTTTGGGGTAGTATGTCATTGACTTCCTATGAATGATCATAAAATCACTCATCAGGATTGCTATGGTTTCATTGAGGAAGTGAATTCCTCGGTCACTGACTAACTCCAACGGACATCCAAACCGTGTAATGACTTGTTCATATAAGAATTTGGCGATGGATCTTGCATTAGCCTTTACCGTGGCTCTTCCTTCTACCCACTTGGTGAAGTAGTCGGTGGCCAGGATGATGTATCGGTCACCGGTCCCCTTAGCTACTGGGCTTATGGGACCAATGAAATCGATGCCCCATTTTTTGAAGGGTTGGCCGGCCAGGATTCTGGTCACAAGCATCATGTCTGCCCTGTGTAGGATTTGGATACATTGGCAGGGGTCGCATCATTTGATGAATTGGACCATGTCTCCGAAGAGCGTTGGCCACCACAGACCCGCTTGTAGCACTTTATGTGCTGTAACATCAATGGAAAAATGACCTCCTACGATTCCAAAGTGGGCTTCTTCCAGCACCTCGATGCATTCGTGTTCGCACATGCATCTTTGAAGTATGCCATCCTTGCCCATGCAGTATAGTTGGCCTACTATCAGTTGATATGGTGCTACATACTTAATGAGTTTATGAGCTCTATCCTTTTTGAGGTCCTGGCCTAGGGGTGGCCTAGGGGTGGTCCATTGGCCAAGTAGTGGCCGATTTCGGTGGCCCATTTGGGAATGAAGTCAAGGAAGAAGAAAGAAGCATCAGGGAGATTATCTTCTACTCCCACTGAAGCCTCACCATTCGGGATCCTCAATAGGTGGTTGGCTAGAATGTGGGTTTTTCCCTTACGCACAGGGACTATGAAGTCGAATTCTAGCAAGATCAGCGTCCACCTAGTGACATGTCCCATCATGCAGGGTTTGTTGACCAAGTATAGCAACGGTTTATGGTCCACAAAGAAGATGAACTTGTTAGCTAACAAGTAGTGCCTGGACTTCTTTACTGCATAGACCATGGCAAGACCTTCCCTCTCGATGGTAGTGTAGTTAACCTCGGCCTCATTTAGTTGACGGCTTGCAAAGTATACTGGGTAATCCAAATTATGCTCCCCGGGTTGGGTTAACACACATCAAATGGCAAAGTTAGAGACATCAATGTGGACATGGAATATTAAATTCCAATCAAGTGACCTCAATAGTGGTGTGGTGGCTAGAGCTAGTTTGAGGGTTTCAAAAGATGTTTGGCATTCTTCGGTCCACTCAAAGGATACTAGTAGTTTGTATAATGGGCGGGCTATGTTTGCATAGAACAAGATGAATCTCTAGTAATAGCCCATATGGCTAGTAAATCATTGGACTCCCTTGGCATTGGTGGGGGGTGGTAACTCCAAGATGAGTTTGATTTTATTGTGGTCCATAGTGTTTCCATTCAGGGACACTATGTGGCCGAGGAGGACAACGTGTTTGACCCAAAATTGGCACTTAAGCGGTTGAGGGATATGTGTTATAAGCAACACTTCTCGAGGATGAGCCTGTGATACTTCAGGTGGTCATCCCATTTTGAGTTCACGCAGATATCGTCCAAGAACTCTTCCACAAAGTCCCTAAGATATTCCTTGAATACTGTAATCATCATAAGTTGGAAGGTAGCAGGGGCATTGGTTAATCTGAATATCATCACCCTGGCTGCATATACACCCCATTTGGTTGTGAATGCGGTCTTATGTTGATCTTGGGGGGCGATCGACACTTGGTTGTAACCTGAAAATCCTTCTAGAAAGCTATATGCTTCCTTTCCGGCTACCCTTTCTAGAACATGTTCCGTGAATGTCAAGGGGTAGTGGTCATGCCTCGTGGCAGCATTAACCTTTTTCAAATCCACGCATACTCTAATTTTTCCATTTTTCTTCAGGAGTATCACAATGGGTGATACCTAGTCTGTATGCTCAATCTCATAGATGAATCTTGCAACTATGAGCTTTTGGATTTCTTGAGGCAGTCGATAGAGCGAGCGAGGAAAAGCGAGCGGGCCCAAAAAAGCGAGCGAGCTTTTCCACAATTTCCTTATCGAGGTACTCAACATAGCTTTGTGGAAACCACTATTTGGGAAGATTCTTGAAAATAAAACTTATGTTACTATGTGTAACTATACCAATATTGCGAATTATAGTCTACCTTAACTTCCAATTGGAGCCATACTCACATTATGCAACAATAGTATGTGGGTTTGAAAGAAACCGAATTTCCACTCCAAAGCGGATTCCATTACTGATACAACAATTTTTTTGCATTTGAAATGGGTCTTATTATCAAACTCGTTCAATAATCAAAACAAATGCATTGCTTGATATATTGAACTTAGTAACGTAAACATCACTTCACCCATATGCGGGGAAAAAAAATTGTCTGTAGACTTCATAGCATGGGATTGCATCAACACTTATGACATTCAAAATGGTTCTTCTTATTAAAAGTGTTATCAACCATGAAAGAATATGTTAAAAATAGTTTACCCGTATGTTGAAAAACCCAAGTGTCATGACATTCAAAATTGTTCTTGCAACCATCCTGTAGTTCCTAGAGATTTTGCCCATACTTCCAACCCCTTCCCTTCAACCACTAAGAGGTATCTAATAGTTTTATAGAACACTTGAGATATCATCACCTCCTAATACAAAACCATTATTACTATTTGTAGAACACTTGAGATATCATCACCTCTTAATACAAGACCATTCTTACTATTTGTAGAACACTTGAGATATCATCACTCCTTCCCTTCAGCCACTAAGAGGTACCTAATACTTTTGTAGAACACTTGAACCATTCTTACTATTTGTAGAACACTTGAGATATCATCACCTTTTAATACAAAACCATCCTTACCATTTGTATAACACTTGAGATATCATCACCTCTTAATATAAGACCATTCTTAGTATTTGTAGATCACTTTAGAATCGCCTCTTAATACAAGACCATTCTTACTATTTGAGAGATTAATGGATTAAAGGTTTGAAGCTCATAGGAGACAAAGGAAGAGAAAGTCAGTTTCAACATGAGGACAATAAAACTAATTGGAATATTTTGACTTATGTATTATACCTTTTTGAAGACTATGAATTTAGGTCAGTTTCAACATTAGGATGATAAAACTAATTAGAATATTTTGACTTATGTATTATATATTTTTGAAAGACTATGAATTTTAATGAGGAGAGGCATGCACACTACTTAGTAAATACACTAGTACTACTACTAGCCTACGATTATTAAGCCTAATAGCACCAGTGTGATTTTGAGCCTTGTATCAGCCTTTAGATAATTTTCTTTCATCATTAGTGCAATAGAAATTATTCCTTCTATCAGAAGAATCTTGCCAAATTTATTCAAAGTGATGATTTTGTAGTCTACAGCCACTATCCTCTGACTCTCAAAAATATATTAAATGTGAGCACCCATTTATCTTGTTTGATCAACCCTAGACTATGTTGCGATAGGACATTACTAGAATAAAAAAAATATGAATTGATATGGCGATGTTCGGTGTGAAATAACCAAATTAAGGATTTAATAAGAAAGAAAACAATCAGAATCAATAGGCTATTTAATCGCTCAAATCTGCACAGAAATTATAATGTTCCTCCCAACTCTTATGCATTCCAGCTCCTCATGTTTGACAAGAATGCAAACAATAATGAAATCACATTATCTTTAGCTTCAAAGTAATCAAAGCACCAAAAATAAATGCAAACGTATTGGATGAGGAATAAATAGGTATAGATATAGATAGACCTATATATATGCATTCATAGATATAATGATGATTAAAGTTGGATAGTCGTAATAATATTATGTGTACTATCATTGGAATTAGGACTACTATTGGTAATATTGTATGTAGTAGTAGGAGAACTACCATTAAGGAACACTCAAATAAAATTACTAATGGTGGTGATAAAACTACCACTAGTAGTTTGGTAATTACCCCTAACTTCTACAACAAATATTTGATGGGTAGCTAGTATTAGGTCAAAAGGCCCCAATTGTGCTATAATAATGGACCAAAAAAGGGAGTGCTATAGCATCACCTAAGGGTCACTTTTTATCCATGAAAGAAACAAGTCGGTGCAACCTAGGTCATACAGATCTAGGTCATGTGGAGTGGTTCGCGTCTCTTTCCTTGATAAAAAAGTTACACTACCTTTGATAGTAACTACAAAGATTGCTGCCATAGTGCCGTAGAGTAGCCCCTAGGTTGCACCATCATCCTTTTTTGCTTTTGAGCCATTAAGTTTGATCCACTGATTTTATGTAGAATTATTCTACTGTATGTTCACATGTCCTTAATAGGATCTTGATATAATCCCTTCCATTGTATGTACTTTTACTTTAAGTTTCACATATCCTTAACAAACCACTAGGCTTCAACACAAATTCATTCTTATGTTTCAAGCCTCAAACTCAAACACCCTTGTAAAAGGGATAATGTATTAAAGCTACATTCAATCCATCAAATCTTTTGAATAACAGTTCTATTGAAAATTCATGTATCATCAATAGGATTTCATCCATTATATGTTCATTTGTCTTTAATAGTATGTCTAAAAATTCATGTATCTTCAATATTATTTCTCTCATGTGTTCCAATATCGTCAAAAGGATACCTTTATTTATGTCCAAACTTGAGCATTGATTTGTATTTATCAAACACAATTTCACTCCCTCTATTCTTTAGAATGAAATTTTTTTGCCAAAAGTGGGCCAAATGTAAGGTCTTTCCACATATTCTTAAGAATGAAAATTTTGGCCTTACGTTGGCAAGTCTATGGAATGAGGGTAAGGCCAAAGTCTCTAGTACGGTGCATTAGGTCTTGATTAATTCTTCTTTAGGCTTGAATATTTAATGCATTAACTTCACAACTATTATTTATGCTTGAACTTGTAATGTATTAATTTCATGACTTAGGATTTTATGAAGTTATATCTAACATGTCCCAAATTTAATGGAAATTAATATCCTACATAACACAACAAAGTATCATCATATCCCTTCCCAAAATCAATGCTACCTAGCAACTCTCTTGGCATTTTCACTGCCTTGCATTTGAGTTAGCTATGATGAAGAATGTTGCCTGCCTTTGGAACCTCTTAGAGTTACCGTTAGCATGATCTAATTTCATGTACCCCAAAACTTGAGACTTGGAGATTCCCATATCACACCAGCAGTAGCTATCTTATCCACTCTCAATGCTAGTAAGAGGTAGGCCCCATAGACCGGTAAAAGAAGTCTTTTTGGAGGTTCAATTTTTTCCCTCCGTCTTCTGCAGGCCCCATGATGAAATAGGATATATTCATCACCCTACATTTAATGCAAGAATTGACACAACTTTTTTGGACCTGACTATGTAGTTTACATCCCAAAATTGGTGCTAAAATTGCAGACTGGGAGATTCCCATATCACACCAACGGTAGCTGTCTTGTCCACTCTCAACACTAGTAAGAGCCGGTCCCCATAGACCGGTAAAAGAAGTCTTTTTGGAGGTTCAATTTTTTGCCTCCGTCTTCTCCGGCCCCATGACGGAATAGGATATATGCACCACCCTACATTTAATGCAAGAATTGACAACTTTTTTTGGACATGACTATGCAGCTTACATCCCAAAATTGGTGCTAAAATTGCATACCGGGCATCTCCATTTGTCGGGGGGTGTCCCTAGCGACCCCTTGGACTTGCTCTATTTGTCTAGTTGTGTCTCTCCACAAAAATCGGAGTGGGGCCTATTTTCCCCATCTAGTAAAACTATATGCATCAATATGTATGTATGTATGTATGTATGTATGCATGCATGCATGCATCCATGTATGTATGTACACACACACATATGTATGTATGTATGTATGTATGTGTACTAAAACTACTAAAACTATATGCATCAAATAATGTTGTTGATCGATTTTTGGCATACCCCACCAAAATCAAGACCCCCATTGCAAAGAAAGGTAAGGAACACAAGTGCTTGTTCTTATGCTCATGAGACAACAAAATGCATGACATAGGCAACCAATGGGGTCTTACTTTTGATGTTTATATGTATGTATGTATATATATATATGTATGTACATACATACATACATATATATATATGTGTGTGTGTGTGTGTGTGTGTGTATATATATATATATATGTATATGTATATGTTGATGCATATATGTATATATTGATGCATACAATTTTGATATATGGAAAAAATGGACATGAAAACCATCTAAATTGGTTCTTGTCGTTCGATTTGATATATGACATGATCCTATTTGGATTCGTAAGTCCAAAGATATGGGGTCCTACTTTTAGGGCCTAAATGCCTAAAATAGGCAGCGCATTAACGCGCTACCTATTTCATGCATTTAGGCCTCAAAAGTAGGACCCCATTGGCAACACAATGGGGTCCTAGTTTTGAGGCCTAAATGCATAAAATAGGTAGGGCATTAACGCGCTGCCTATTTTAGGCATTCAGGCCCTAAAAGTAGTACCCCATATCTTTGGACTTGCATATCCAAATGGGGTCATGTCATATATCAAATCGAACGGCAAGATCCAATTTAGATGGTTTTCATGTCCATTTTCTCCATCAACTAAATCTATATTCATCAAATAATGTTGTTGATCAATTTTTGGCATACCCCCCCAAAATCAAGACCCCCATTGCAAAGAAAGGTAAAGAACACAAGTGCTTGTTCTTATGCTCATGAGACAACAAAATGCATGACATGGGAAACCAATGGGGTCTTACTTTTGATGTTTGTATGTATGTATGTATGTATATATATGCATGTACATACATACATACATGTATATATATATATATATATATATATATATATATGTATTTATGTATATGTTGATGCATATATGTATATATTGATGTATATATTGATGCATACAATTTTGATATATGGAGAAAATGGACATGAAAATCATCTAAATTGGCTCTTGCCGTTTGATTTGATATATAACATGACCCCATTTGGATTTGTAAGTCCAAAGATACGGGGTCCTACTTTTAGGGCCTGAATGCTTGAAATAGGCAGCGCGTTAACACGCTGCCTATTTCAAGCATTCAGGCCTCAAAAGTAGGACCCCATTGGCAACACAATGGGGTCCTACTTTTGAGGCCTAAATGCATGAAATAGGCAGCGCGTTAACACGCTCCCTATTTTAGGCATTCAAGCCCTAAAAGTAGCACCCCGTATCTTTGGACTTGCATATCCAAATGGGGTCATGTCATATATCAAATCGAACGGCAAGATCCAATTTAGATGGTTTTTATGTCCATTTTCTCCATCAACTAAAACTATATTCATCAAATAATGTTGTTGATCAATTTTTGGCATACCCCCCCAAA
>NC_141616.1:23498955-23533955 GCF_047967505.1 Dipteris shenzhenensis | reverse complement strand
CGCACGCTGCTCGTCGCCATTGCAGAAACATCGTCGAAATTCTCTACTGCAAGTTCTTTGCGCCTGCTCTGTCTTTTCCTAATTCCTTCCAGGGCAAGCTTCTCCATACCTAGAGCTACCTTGTGCTGAAATCTGAGCAGCAATGGCTGCATATTGAAGGAGAAAACAGAGAAAAACCAGTCGACTTTGTTCAAGAAGGTGAAGGCGACCTGACGCATATTTTCGCCTCTTCTTCCCAGAGGATCTACTGTGGTATACCAGCTTTCTTTTGCCTCAGAAAGCCCTCTTTCTTTTGCTTTGAAGAGTGTGATATGAGCCCTCCAAGTTCAGCTCTCTAGTTTTGACAGTTTTGACATACTTGCCTCTCTCCTCCTTGCCACTTGCCCCCTCCTATGGCCCAGTGGCTGGGCCAGCTGGCCCTGCTTCCAGCTCAGCCTACAGCCTGCTTTGTGGCAGCCTGCAACATGTCAAAAAATCCTAAAAATTCAAACTTATCAGAATTGAAAGTTGACTTCACTGACGGGTTCTTGTCACTTGTCAGTTTGATTAACCTTAGCGAAGAGGTTTATTAGTATGTCGTCTTGTCTTGTATCTCCATGTCTCTTGGCTTGTGTCTTGGCTCACACCCAAGGCTCAGAGGCATTCTCTTAGATGGTTGCTAGGTCGGTCTGCGATCTATGCATTTGATTGGTCTTAGAAGTGGATACTCAGGTAGGTGTGGTTTTTGATGTCCCTCTTGAGAGGGCATCACTCTTGCGGGGCACTAATGCCCATAAACCCAAGCAAAGAGGTCCACTCTCAATTGCTAGATCTAGTCCTCATGACCTAATTGAATAGTAGGAAAACATTTTCATTCTTTTGCAAAACATACTATCTTAAATATTTTAAAATAAATAGAAATTTAAAGGATAAATTACCAAGCAAGTGGTTATAGCTTGAAGATGAGTGACATTCCCTCCTCCTTTCACTGTGTTATCTTTAACTGGAATGCTTCCTCATAAGCATTCAGGATGTGAGGAAATTCCTGACACATAGCTCTATCCATTAATTTTGCATCAGTGGATGGAAATCCCTTAAACTTAAGGAGATACTTCTTTTTGGCCTTTCCTCGTCTTCAAGTGGTGAAGTTGTGAAAGATGATCTGTTTTGAGAGCAAAAGTATCTCATTGTCTTCCACCTCATGTGGGTCTTCAAGACTTGGCTCTCGAGGTTGTTCTCCAACAAAGGGTTTGATCAAGCTGATGTGGAATTGCATTATGTATCTTCTAGTGGGATGGAAGGCTCAACCCAAGTGAGATGTGATTGATTACTTGCAACCCTTTGAATGGTTCACAATACTTCATGAGGAGAGCATTTGCAGATAAAACTTGGAATACAATTTTCTGATGCTCTCTCTGTTCTTCTTCATTCTTGCTGAAAATGAGAACATCATCAAAGAAGACTGCATGGTCTCTAAACAGCCATGCCCTCAAGCAATTAAAAGTGGTTGGGGCATTAGTAAGGCCAAATGGCATTACTAGATACTCATAAAGTCCACAAGTTGTTTGGAATGCTGTCTTATGAATATCCTCCGGCACAATACGGCGGACCTGATGGTAGCCACTCTTAAGATCTATGCGGCTGAATATTTGAGATTTCCTAGACGATCAAAGATATCATCTATTCGGGGGATTGAAAAGAGGTTTTTAATAGCCTGCTTGTTTAGGGCTCTATAATTTATATATATCTTGAAAGTTTTATCTTTCTTCTAAACCGAGTAAGCCATGAGAGCATACTTTTATACTATGGTCTACCCCCACTGTTGGGCGTTGATGAAGTCAGTGGGGATGTCATAGTAGCTAGTCCCTGCTATGCGTGATGGAGTTTATGGTTTTCAATCTTATGAGTGACTATCATGAGATTGAAACTGCACTATGTTGTGTTTTTAGAGGATGAGTTTGGGAATGTTCTTGGATTCATCTAGGTATAGCCTTTGGCTAGGAGTTCTTGAACTTGATTAAATATTTCATCCTGTTGGCCTTGGCTAACTCAATTTTGTGATCTTCCGGTCTTTCAGGAGAAAGATGACTAGGAAGTTCTTGAGAAAAACAACTTGAGGAAAATAACTTTCTTGCGTGATAGAATTTGAGTTTACTTCAATATCTTCCTTTATGCGTACAAAAATAAGGAAAGAACTTAATTACTGTGGAAGATTGTGGACGACTTACCAGAGGATTAGAGTTCCCTGATACTCCTGCTGAAATGCTAATATGTTGGAGGGTTAGAATGTTCTTCAAGCCATGGGTTGACTTGCGTATGCGAAGATATCCCAAGAATCACATCAGCACCTTGGATTGGAGCCACCATGAAAGATAAATGGTCTAGGTACCCTTAAAGGTGTACCCTTGACTTGCTGACGAGAGGGTACACCTTTCCTTGGCTGCTGCTGAAAGCCCCAAATGCTTCCTGGGCCTCTCGTCGGTCTTCATGTCTGTGCCAAGTTAGACTTTTTGAAGATGCTCATAGATGCATGTTAGAATGGAACTTGCAGAACTTGACAACTTGCTCAATTGAGAGTAACAACCAAGAGATATACACAATTTGGTATTTGCATTGCACTTGGGTTAAGGGGCTAATACAACCCTCGCCTCCCCCCCCTCCCCCCACTTTTTTTAGTCCAGGCTCTTGAAATGGAGATACAAAGACCAAGGTTCAATGCACCTTACAAACTTGGACTCAAACTCTTGAAATGGACATAGACAAAGGATTTATTTACAACTGCAGGATGAGTGCTCAGACTGGGCTATACACCTGATACTAGTGGGAACTGAACTCCATGGGCACCTCAATCCGCAAGGAAGATGCCTGCATAATCACAACTTCATCTCACATTAGTTGCATGCCCTAGATCTCTAGAAAAAGGGGAAATTTCAATGTGAAAAATGTACTGCAAATAAACAATTCTCAGAATCAAACTCCCCTTCCACTTATACTCCCTAGGTTATGCAATTGCAGCCTCTCTTGCCTGGATGGATGAGATCTTGGGGCTGGAGAGAGAAAAACGTAGAAAAAGTGATGCTGGGAGGAGACAGAAAGCCTTAGAGTGGAGTAATGGCATGGAGAGAGGGTGTTGTTGCTCCTCCCTGACGGGGGGAAGAGAAAGGTGTACTGCTGCTGCTCCAGAGGTGAAGAAAGGGGCGGATTTCTGAAGAGAGAGAAGCCTGAAACTGTAGAGAGTGAAAGTGGCTGCCGTAGAGAGAAGCCTGGCAGAGGAGAGAAAAGCCGCACTGCCAAGAGGGCCTGAGAGGAAGGCTGGCTGCAGCAAGATGGGGAAGGGAGGAGGGATGCTGTACCAAGGAGAGAGGAGGGACAGAAATGGGGCATGTGATTTTGTGTGAAATGAGGGAGGGGAGGCCCTTCTTATATAGGCCCACAGCACAAGTTGCCCAAGATAGCAAGTTTTTGGGGGACTGGGCTGGCCCAATTTGGCATCCAAAAACTCGCCTTTTTCAGCCCACGAAATGGGCTGAAAATTTTTTCATTCTTTTGCAAAAAATACTATCTTAAATATTTTAAATAAATATAAATTTAAAGGAAAAATTACCAAGCAAGTGGATATAGCTTGAAGATGAGTGACAAATCTCTGTGTGTATTGGAGGAAATGGCTTTTGATTATGTATTAGTGTGGCAGGTGCTTGCTAATGTGTGCTGATACATACTTTTTTTTTTTTGCATGTGCAGCCCGGATATAGGCTCAATGACAAGCTTATTAGGCCTGCAGAAGTTGGTGTCATTAAAAAGGCAGAAAAAGCAGAATAAGTTGCTTTTATAGAACGTAGTGGAAAAGATAACATGAGAGGGGGATAGATTGTGTACTAGAGTTTGGCATAGATCTTCTCTTGGCCTTGCATTGTGTGGCACATGAGAATTTACTCTGCGGCAGTAGTATAGGCACCTTTGCAAGTAGGCATTGACATAAGCTTTTAAATAAGGAGGATGATAGCCACTCTATTGGAGTTATCTAATTTTGTATGGAATATTGTAGTTCTCATAGTAACCATCTGATGACTCCATTTTGATACATCACATACGTAATTAGTGATATCTGAAAGACACATTTGGATGCTTTACTGCACATGTGTGCATGTGAGAGAGGGGTAGAGAGAGGGAAGAGGGAAAGAGGGGGGGAGGGTGCGGCGCCCTTTTGGGGGGGGGGGGGCGTTCCTTTGAGACTATAAATTGGAGAAAGCAGTGATACTGGCAATCACATTATTGAATGGGAGATTTAGTGCAGATTTTGTGAGCAAAACCGAATACAAAATTGCAATTTGAGTCCTGTTAGGTCCCTCTTATTGATTTGCCTGAGGGAGGAAGGTCAAATTGAGTGAGGAGTTTTGAAGAGTTACTGATCGTCTGACGTTGCATATCTGCTGCTCAAAATTTATGTGGTTCTGCATGTTTGCAATGACATCTGTTTTTATGTTTCGAGTGTGCACACCCCAACCACTAAATAGCCAAGCGAGCCTTATGGCATCTACCCTGTAGAGTATTTGCATGCAATACATACATGTTTGGCATTGATATACCAACATCTATCGTGTAGAGCATCTCCCACATAATTGTACTGATTGTAATCACATCTGTGTTTATGTTTCTAGTATGCACATCCTATAACCACTAAATAACCAAGCGAGCCTTATGGCATCTACCCTGTAGTGCTTGTCAGAGGTGGTTGCAGTTAGGTATTGCATGCAATACATCCATGTTTGGCAGTGGTATTACAAGTCCTACAAAGGAGCAATGAAACTCAAAGAAGAGGAGAAGGAAAAGAACAGAGTAAGGACAACAATAAAAACACCATAATTTTAGAAGCAGTGTACATGCATGTATGCTGGCATTATGTGTGATAAGAGAGAGAGAGAGAGAGAGAGAGAGAGAGAGAGAGAGGGATTTCAAACGAGGTCTTCAGAAGAGAACCATCTGGTTGACTCTATACAGAATTTCCAAACAGAATCACTCTGTAAGGGATCTGCTCACTTTAGGAAACTTGAAAACAGGCATGCATGTATTTTGGTATCCGCTTTCAATGCATGGGCAAGAGACAGTCAACTGTGGATGCTTAAAACTTGGTGCCCAGAGCCAAATAATTATATATACCTTTACATGAATAGGCCGTTGTCTTAAAGAATGTTGCATTCGCCGTTGGAAATACTGTTAAGACCTTGTCATGGGTTTGAGATCTCTTTCTCTCTCTTCCTTCTCCCCCCACCCCCGCAGCACCCCCATACATCCCATATCCCTCCTCCTCTCTCTCTCTCTCTCTCTCTCTCTCTCCCCCCCTTCTGCTCTTTTATCCCCTTTCTGTAATCTGCTCCTACCCCCTTTTCTACATTGGTATCAGAGCTAGGACCTTGGCACCTTTGCTTCCCCCTTTGCTCGTCATTCCGACCTTCGCACCTTTGCCCGTCATTCTGAACCCTAGATGCTACGCCATAGCCAACCGATAATGCTAAGGAACGACGCACAACCACCACGAAGTCCATCAACGACGGGCAAACTTTGAATTTCCAACAACGCCGCCTAAATCTGCAACGCACATAAGGAATTGCCGCCTGATGGCCAATGCCAATACAGCAAGTCACACGTCTAGGCTATCTAGCCCCACGTTACTTTTTGTCCTCTGTCGTCACAATTGTGAAGAACCGAATGGTAGCAGTAGGCCAACTCGTTGAAGCGAAACTAACATCCTGCTGCGGGCTGCCAGTTGTTCATCGGCTTGCTATCTTGGAGCCCTCAATTGGCTAACTGAAAGACTAGCTCCGAACATCCAAGATTGTTCACCCCGTCTCGACCAGTCCTTACCAATTGCGTGGCCCTTCCCGATCCGTCTCTGATCTTTGAAGCCAATCAATTCACGTGGTTGCATCGCCCAACTTGGGATTTTCGTGCCATCTTTTAAGGAACTTCAGAATAGATTAATTATTTCTTGGATTAGTTTTAACTTAAGTTTAGTAGGTGATTAGTTTTAACTTCGGGTTAGCTTAGGTTTAGTAGATTTGTTAGGTGAGGGATAGGTTAAGTTTTAGATTAAAAATTTCTAAATTTGGACGATTGTATATATTGTAGTCATAGAAAGGTATATATGTTAGTTTTAGAATTGGGTTAGATTAAGCTAACTAAGATTCTTAATAGTCCTAAAGGTCTTAGGTTAGTAATCCTAATTGTCTTAGGTGGTGGTAAGAAAGATAGCTTTTCATAGTTCCTTTTTAAGGCCTTTCACAGCCTCGTTGGGGCTCTATTTTGAAGCTTCTTCATCGACCTTTCTCTCGAGCTTCTCCATTGACATTTTTAGTGTTTCTACATAGTGTAATGGGTGCACATTACAATAGGTTTTATTGCTTATTTCTCTAAGTTGGCTTGCTTTCTTTGCCTTGTGTTCGCCTTCACTTGTGGAGGTAGTTGTGCTTGTTATAGATTGCATTTTCTTGTAGCCAGTCAACTACGTTTGGGCTTCAAGTCTCTTGTGATGATTCTGCATTGCACCCCAGTATGTCCATGTTGAGGAGTCCCTACTTGACAATGATACCATCAGCATGAGCAAATGCCTTTTACAATGAGTGCATCTACTGGTGGTACGGACCCAGTCCTTCTCTCTTGCGTCTTAGGATGTGCAGGCACAGTTTCTTGAGGGTTTTTCCTCCATGTTGCATGGTACATTTCTAGAATTGGGGCCGTAGGTTGGTTAACAAATCTCTCAATAAGGCAAGTAGCCTATGCATTAGGAAAAAAGGGAGCTCATTTTTGGGCCTTTTAGGACTTAGAAAAATAGGCTCTTGACTAATCAGAAGAGGACCAATGTAATGTTGGAAATATACCAAAAACCATGTAAAAATACAAACTAAGTCATATTCAAAATCTTTTTCTTTTATTATCCCTGACATACGTGATCTTCAAAAGATGATTTTCTGTGTAGAATTTGATGCTTTTGACATCGCCACCAGGGCATTCGGAGCGGGCTAAAACTCCCAAATCAACTTGGAAACATCGAAGATCGATGCTCGGAGGCTCGAAAAAGGAAAAAAATGCTCGGAATGGGAGATTTGTACTAAAAGTTCAGGCATGTCGTGAAAGGATTGACGATGCTCATAGGAGGAACTCATCGAAAGCACCCCAATCAAGAGAGATGGCTCCATCTACAAAGGTAGAAAGAGCCTCAGGTCCAACAAAGGGTTTGGTGATAATCCATAATAAGTTGTGTTGTCTCAATGCCATGATAATCCCCATAATAGGGAAAGTTGCTATGTTGCATTCATGGTTTGCATACACCCTTGGCCTTCGGTGTGAGGGCTCACATTCCTCAACCAATGATTGAGCCACCGAGCTCGTGGAAGTATTTGAGCCCAAGCATGTCAATAGGTACAAGAGCGGCTACATGGGATTGCATTTGAGCTTGAAAAGAACCCTGAATGCTTGAATGGCATGATCAGAAAGTTGTAGTAGCCCCATTTCCCAAGTTTCCCACAATATCGGGTAGCAAAGTGACATACACAAAGTCTTATAGGAACCTCGACCAAGAGAAAAGCCACATGCTGTAGTAGAAAAATATATGAAACAACATATTGGGCCATATGGACAACGAAAAGAGGGCAAATCAATGCTTTTAGTGTGGCAAGAAATGGAGCATAGGGAAGCATGCAAAATGCAAAATGTGGGGACAATTAAACTGAGCATGATTATTGAGCTATCTAATGATGAGCAGAAGCTGGTGGATGCTCTTGAGATCCTTAATGTGACTCATGAGGAGATATATGGAGCGCACAAGATAGTACACATTCCATATGCTAGAGTCGAGAGTGGTTCTGAGATTCCCTTTGATCTAGCTGGTACTACTTAACTTGGAGGGCATACCTGTGACACACACAAACTTAGCACAAGCAATGTATTGCATGTCGTATGCTTGGAGTCTCTTTTATTGAGCATCCTGATGTTTTACCATTCCATGCATGGAATGATGCTGATGGAAATGCCTCTGTGCATGAGAAGGCGCAATATTGGGATACTCAGCATGTACTTTATTCCATATCTTTTGATGCATTAATGTGTGCCAGGAGTGCCGAGATACTGAGACTGAAAGGTGACGTCAAGAGTAGGACTATTCATATGCTTGTGGATAGCGTCGAGTTCAAGTCGCTAATGGATAGCATATGATTAGCACACTATGTTGCCAAGATGCAAGAATTGGGCTCTCTCATGATTATGATTTTGTAGATGATCTCTTTGCATTGGACATGTGTCCAATTAACATTGTCTTGTGATGTGATTGGATGGAATCCTTGGGGGACTTTAGTGTCGACTTGAATGCTATGACTCTCCGCTTGCACGTAAGGGAAAACTAGTGGTATTATAGGGTTTGATAGCCCAAAAAATGCAGATAATTTCGACAAGGTAGAGAAGAAAGTGCCATTATGTTTTCCGTGCCAACAAAACAAAGTGGGCATCAAGTTGCATTACCCATTGCAAAGGGAAAATGACCCACATAACGATGGGCTTCATCATACGTTTGCCTTCTATAGATCTGGGATGGGACAACATCCATGTCGTGGTGGATAGACTGACAAAACAAGCCCATTTCATATTCACTAAGATTCGATACTTAGCATTACAGGTTGCTTGGTAGTTCATTGATCAGATGTTAAGCATCATGGATTCCCTCAGGAAATTGTCAATGATAAAGATGTGAACTTGGGTGATTTCTGGCAAGGAATTATTATAGCAGTGGGTATTTCACTCACTCCTAGCACTGCATACCATCGAGAGGATATTGGTTAGTCTGAAAGGGTGAACAAATGGGTAGAGGAATACCTGAGGCATTTCTGTCATGACACTCGGAGGTCACTGAATTTGGCCACAATAGCACTAAGCATCTCTCTATTGGCATGAGTCCATTTGAGGTAATGTATGGGTGCAAATTGGGAATTCCTTCCACAATTCCAAACGTAGCTATAAAAAACTAGCAAGCATGAAATGACTTGGAGAGGATGGAAGCTCTTCTAAAATTGGCTAAAAAGAATATGCAAGGTGCCCAACCCAAGCAGAATGAATATGCGGATGAACATAGGAGATACTTGGTTATGCTTCATTATATCAATGCAAAGCCTTGTCATTGGTACTATGGCCTCTACAGGATCATCCGCAAGATTGAGGAGGTAGCATCTTAATTGAGCTACTAAGCATCTCCAAGATCCACAATGTATTTCATGTATCTTTGCCGAAAACACATGCAGGCCATCATGCGCACATACTTCCAGAGCTGCTACCTATGGATGATGAGGGTCCTTTATGTCCTTGAGCACATTGTGGGTTTTAGAGATAGAGTACTCTGCAACAGGGTATATATCGAGCAGCTCATCAGATGGAAAGGACAACCTGAGGATGAACAATCATGGTAGCTGGAGAGCATTGTCTAGGAGTATCCCTAACTTTTTCCAGGCTGATCAATATCAATTTGCTATCTAAGCATCTTTGTGTGATAGCCGGGAACATGTAATTTTGAGGGCAAAATTCAATGGGAATGTATTGCTACACAAAACGAGCTATTTTAGTAGTACTCTAGTTAGAGTTCTTGGGAAATGTGGAGGCGTTATGTTGTTGAGAAACCATGCTCAAGATCATGTGATCATATGTGCATAGCACTAACCCAATAGAGTGCTATAAAGGAAAGGGTTAGATGCCCTAACCCTAACCCTAAAAGGATATGGCTCAGAAGACTATTATCAGAACTAGATTACTTTGATAAATCAAAGACAACAACAATATACTGTGATAATCAATCGGCTAAAGCATTGGCCAAGAATCTAGTATATCACTCCAAGACACATTGATGTCAAAGAGCACTTCATCAGAGAAAGTGCAACTCCTTGGTTGGTGATTTTGATCCTAACAAATACCTTAAAGTATCAAATAAACAATCACCAAGAATGTAGCCATAAGTCTTGACTTGTTTCAAGTGCTTTCATTGCAATAAAGAATCAATTGCCTTGAATTGTTCTCCTAGAGAAGAATTTTCCTGCATGACTTTCCCTTTTGCGATTTGTTTCACCCTCCTCAAAGATGAGACACTAGACTAATCAATCACATCTGCAGAACTCTTTTTCTCAATTCCTGTAGTAATCTATACAATTAGCTCAAAATGGTGTTACTTGGTGACATCACAATGTAGCATTGTGATAGCAAAGAAAATGTTGCAAACATCTTTACCAACTACTCGGTAAAGAGTTTTCGAGAAGCATCGAAAAGCTCTTGGTTTGACGCAAATGAAGGACATTCCCATTAAAGGGGTGTGATGGAATGTAATGCTCAGTCCTTCTTCGATTCCCCATAATCATCATCTTGAGGGAAGGCGTACTTCATGATGTTGATCTTGAGGGAAGGTGTTGAGAAACCATGCTCAACATCATGTGATCATATGTGCATAGCACTAACCCAATAGAGTGTTAAAAGGAAAGGGTTAGATACCCTAATCCTAACCCTAACCCTAAAAGGGTTTGTGTATATTCTACATTTTCAACTAAATCTAGTTTACAGTTAGTCATTTGTGGTGTGGTCTCTAGCTGTGCCCTCTCTCCTCATCTCCACTCTTCTCCTTGCCCCTCTTCATATTTTATCATATGTAAGGCTCCATCCACCACTCATTGTATCACTTTTAATGTGACATCTAATCCTATCTTCTATGATTCTTCCTCCTCATACTTGTTGCCTACATACTCTCTCTCTCTCTCTCTCTCTCTCTCTCTCTCTCTCTCCAATCCCATCTCTCTCCTCCTCCCCCTTCCTCTCTCTCCCTTCCAATCTTCTATCCCATTTCTCTATTAGTCCCTACCCCCTTTTCTATATAGAGATGTGGGGGGTGGGGGTGGGGGGGTTTGGGCTATTTGAATGTGGGAGATGTAACTGAGAGAACATAACAAGTCTAGGTTTTTTTTTCCCACATATCAAGCATTGTAAAAGATATCTATATAGCTAGCATTGGCACAAGCTAAAGGACCCCATAAGGCAGCATGCAACATATCTGTAATAGCCCTAGGTAGTCACCAGGATCAATGTGATTGAAGGCATGATATGTTGTGGATGTAACAAACTGTATGAGTGTAAAAGTTGTTGCTGTCTCAGCTTCTATTCATGAAATATGTGGCTGATGTATCTTTATAGTACTCGAGACCTTTCTTGAGTTTAAGAACGCCCACTAAGTTGGTGGTCAAAGACATCTTGTTAGGAAGGGCTAAGAAAATAATGATCTAAGTGATGTGTGTGAGACATAATGCCTCTTATGTGGTAGATGACCTTTTTTAATCATGTATTCGGTTGAATCTTGCATCTAGCCTTAGGATGATGCTATGGTTCTATGCTTGAATCTCATTCTCATTTGCTTCTCAAATAGGAATGATAGGCCATATATTTTTAACTGCATAACCCAGGCACTTCCAAAGAAACAAGAATATTGCAAACTGACCAAATTTCTAGGTTGGAATACCTTTCTTTGTAGCCACTCATATGGAGATGCGAGGTGAAGTATAATGAAGTAGAAATAGTGGTCAACATTGTATTTTGTCTCACAATTCGAGAAGTATTTGAGAGGGATAGCATGCACACAAGTGTAAATATATAAAACAAGAGAAGACAAAGTTATGTTCTCAGAAAAAAAGATTTAAACCATCCTTGATGGTGTGGCATTGCCATATAGTAAGCTAGTTTTTGTTATTGGCTCGTTGTACACATAAGTTGCCCTAGTTGAGCTTACTTGATGTCATGTGTTAAAAGTGATCATTGTTTATTTTAGAAATGGGGCTCTCTCTCTCTCTCTCTCTCTCTCTCTCTCTCTCTCTCTCTCTTCCCCTCCCCCCCTCTCTCAACATTCAATTTTATGTCCCTTTGCACCATTTGATTTTTTTACAATCCAATGGCTTTGTGAAAATGTCATCAACATGCTAGTTTGTGGTGCAAATAATAGGATCCATCCGTTGTGTTACAACCTCTTTTATAACGAAATGAAACCATGCATCTATGTTGTTTGTTCTTGCATGAAACATGTTATTTTTCTTGAACAAAGACAACTTTAGTTGTTACCTAACAGACTTGTTCTTTTCTTTTAAGTCAAATCTCTAACCATAGTAAACACACCTTGCTCTTTTTATCTAGCATGTTTTGTGAATGCAAATACAAACATCATTGTTGCATTTGTCTCTTGGTCTCTTTGTTTGCTTTCATGGCTTTTTTTAGTTGGTAGACAAAGGACACATACTAGAGGGGGAGGTAATGGATGGAAATAAGGCTATGGAGAGAGTCATTGCCATTGCACATGGATCATTAGAGGGGAGATAACTTTTAATAGACATGATTCATGGTGATTCTCTCTCTCTCTCTCTCTCTCTCTCTCTCTCTCTCACAGACACACACACACACACATACACACACACACACTTCCTACCCCTTCTTACCCCCCCTATTTCACCTATTCATCCCCTCTACTAACTATTCTCCTTTTTCTTTTGCATCCACTTAATTTCTTAATTTTCATTTTTCCCCTAGATTTCTCATTTCTTTTCCTTTTATTAACCCTTAATTTCATCCTTTTTAATTATAATTTATCTTAATGTCCCTAAATTTTATCTTATATTTTCCCTAATCTCCCCTTAGATTCCCTTAAAATTTCCCTTAATCTTTTTCTATATTTTCCCTTAACTTCCCTAATTTCTTTTCCCTCAAATTCCCTTATTTTCCCCTTAATTCGTCTCTAATTTTCTCCGTATTGTTTCCTCAATCTCCCTTATTTTTCCTAATTTCTTTCTATGCTCTCTCTCTCTCTCTCTCTGTCTCTGTCTCTCTCTCTCTCTCTCTCTCTCTCTCTCCCCCCCTCCTTCTCTCTACATCCATCTCTCTCTCTCTCTCTCTCTCTCTCTCTCTCTCTCTCTCTCTCTCTCTCTCTTTCTCTCTCACTTTCTCTCTCTACCATCTCTTTATTTCTCTCAAAACCCCCTCTTTCTGTTTCTCCAAAACCCCCCTTATTTTACCTATTCATCCTCTCTACTAAGTATTATTCCTAATCTTTGCTAATTAAATTTCTTCAGTCTCTATCTACCCCCCTCCCCCCTTTTTTATCCTTTATTATTACTCATTCGTCTCACTAGCCAACTCCCCATCTTCCCAACTCTCCCTTCCCCTACTACCCTTCTCCCCTAACTATAAAATGCCTAACTACCAACTACTTCTACCCATTGCAATACCCTCTGTCCTTGCTCTCTACTCCCCTATGATTTACTACATTGTCCCTCCACTCTCTGCTATGCACTGACTGCCATTCCCTGCTGTCCACTCCATCCCCTGCTATGATTGTTGTCCATTCCCCACTGTATGCTGTCCTTCTAGTCGATTCTATATAGATCTCTCTCTATATATATCCCCCCCCTCCTTTTTTTAATATCTCTCTCCTCCCAATGTTTCGTCCCACTACTTCAATTTATTTCCTCTCCCTACGCTACCTTTTCATCCTCTCTCCCTTTCCCCCTCCACCTTATTTCTCCCTCCCCTCCTTAAAAAAATTAAATTACCGTTTATATTCCCCTCTTCTCTATTGGTCTTTTTTTCCTCCTTTATCCTTGCTTTTTCCTCTTATTTTTCCACTTATTGGATCCCCTTATTTTCTCCCCCCACCGCTACATTCAAATTCCCTCACCATACTTGCTTATTTCTCTCTCTTCTTCTTCACATTTTTAATTTTAAAACCTTAAGTTTTCATTACCCCTTCATCCTAACCGTACTTAGATCCTCTTCCTATCTTTATCTTTAGTCCACTTTAGTTGTCAAGGCTTTTAGCCTCTTGATGCCTTTCATTAAATTTGTATTACCTATTATTTACACAAATCTTGTTATTAATCCTGTTCTTGTGTTTGCAGAAGTACTCTTGGGGATACTACACTTCAGTCCAAGTCACTCAACAACCCTCTCCTAACACCCTCTCCCGCGTCTCAAAGTGGTACTCTCATGTTTCTAGAAACCCGAGTTCTTTTTGTTCATTAGAATGCATGATCTCGAAAAAATGCACCATTCGTTAAAATGCTTTCCCTTAATGGTTGGATTAAGCTTCGTAAATTCTTGCAAAGTAAAAGTGATGGCACCCTTGTCGGGCTTGAAAAAGTTGCCTCAAACCTAGCCACCACTATCAATCTCAACGACACTAAGGCTTTGAATGAATACCATACCATCATCCCCCACCTCGCCAACTACATCCTTGTTCTCAACGGTGCCTTTTCCCTCCCCCTCTCAGTTGGGTTAGCCCCTTTAAATAGTAGTTTTCATAGCTTTATTAACCTTGAACTTTTATCCCCTAAAGACAAGGCTTCTTTTGAATCCCTCTCTCAGTCCCTCTCGCAAACAACCACCAAAGCCCCTTGACAATAGAGAGCTCAAAAATTTCACTTTTTGTGTGTCCCTTCTTCCTCTTAGACATAGAAATGAAGTTTTTGGTTGTTGATTATAAGATTTTGTGTCTTGATAACTTGAGCTCTCTTGCACCCTTTTCCATTCATTTGCTTGCCTTCATTTGTAACGTCATCAAAAGAGGTGGATCAATGCAAACAAGATGCCTACTAGGGGCGTGAACATCTTAACTTAAATTACTTCTTCAACTCCAACTTCCTCCTAAGCTCTATTGACCATTCTAAATGTGGCCTCACCAAGGAGGTGTCCTTTTGCTCAAAAGGTGCCACTCGTAATGATGCTAGCTCTTTAAACAAAGATGTGATAAAACGATTATGTCAAGAATTGTTGGGACATCTTCAGGCCTTACATAAAGTGTACCTATCTCATAAAAAAGATGATCATGTCCTGCAAATACTCTATCCTCTGGTTTGATCATGTTGTATGTTATATACTCAACCATCTGGATATCTTTTTCCCTATATGCATGGGAGTCCTTCTAGATTCAGATGGGTGGTAGAGTCAATAAACACTTTTTCTCTACTCTTGGCCCTAGACACAGTAGAGAGAGTGTATCCCAGCTTATTAACTCACATGGGGTTTTACAGACAGAGCCTGATGTTGTCTTACGCATAGCTTCAGATTTCTATGCCAGCCTCTTTGGGCTGAGACTTCCCATCAGAAGGGAAGAGGAGCTTGTTGATAGTGAGTTGGCAGATGACACAGCAGTTTACTTGAATGCCACTCCACAGACGCTCACTTCTTTTAGGACAGCATTGGATTTATTTTGCTTCACGACAGGGGCACAGATAAATTGGCATAAATCCAATGGCTTTTGGATCAGCGATGAGGACACTCCAGTTTGGGGGCTTGACATAGGATTCACTTGGGTTCAAAGAGGTGAGCCTATCAGGTATTTGGGCTGCCAGGTCGGCTTGGATATTTCTACCACGCAGCAGTTTGCTCCCGTTTTGGAGAGCATCAGAAGGAAGCTTCTTTTTTGGAGCTCAGCCAAGCTGGATCTTGCCTCTAGAGTTGTGGTGATCAACCAGGTCCTCTTGGCCATGGCCTGGTTTGTTTGTTCATGTTGGTACTGCTCTAGGGATTGCATCATTCAGCTCAAAAGACCGATCAGAAACTTTCTCTGGAGTGGGCTTGATGGCACAGCAGATGCCTTAGCCAGGGTGGCTTGGGAGACCCTCATCCTCCCTACATAGGAAGGGGGTCTTAATATTATTGATCCAGATTTACAATGCAGAGCTTTACTTTGCAAGATGGTGGTGCGGGGACTTATGCTAGGGCAGGGACCGTGGAAGGACTTTCTTATCAGCAGCATACAGAGGTGCACACCTTCTTTAGGAGGAGACTGGATGAGTAGTGTTAGGTGGATCTTCACCATAGCACACCTTAGATCACCTTCGTCCCCTCTCATGGTTGCCATTCTGAAAGCTTGGGCCAGTTTCAGAAGCACTCTTCGGAGGATTCCTCCTTCCTCTCGGGAGGATCATGGCATACCACTGGGTGCCTCACTTTACATGCAGTGGTCCAGGTGGGAGAGGGGACTTGCATCTTCTATGGGGACTTGGAAAGCTTTCCGCAGGCTTCCAAAAGGAGACCAAGTCAAGGCTGAGAGGACATCTCAAAGGGAGTGCAGGGAGGATCTTGCAGATTGAGGCAGCCCTTCCAGAGGTTTGGGTAGACACAGATGATTTGCCACTCACTTCCTCCACTTGGGCAGGTACTTTTTCGAGAGGCGGTGTTCCGCTTTAGGTTTTGGCCTTTCGAGATGCACAGGAGGATGCTTTGGTATTTAGTGTCTAGGATGGTGGCAGATTGCTCAGGTCCACGGAGGACATCTTGCTTGAATCTGCTTTTCAGCCTATTAGGGTTGTAGGTCTTTTGGTGTAGAGATCAGTGGTTCCTAGACCCAGACCCCCGGCTACTCTCTACCACGTCTTGGAGGCTGTGGCTCTATGGGGGAGTTTCCATCAGGTATTTGCAGTGGGACCCCGGAGAGTGGGAGTGGATTGACACAGGGCATCGAGAGGAGAGCATCCCCTTCTTTCATTACACACAGTAAGTAATGCCAGGAGATATCAGCTCAGTAGTAGAGGTTGGAGACCTTCCAGAGTTCCTCATTAGGAGACTTTTGATATCACTGCGGATCTGCAGAGGTGCTTCTGGAGGAGACTCTAGAAATCCCACAGGAATAGAAAGATCACTATCTTCATTTGGCTTTCTATACATGGTGGGATTGCAGTGAACCTTTGGAGGTCCAGAGGTTCGGAGCCGACCCTACATGCCCTAGATGCCTTTTTGCTTCGGAGTCTATTCAGCATTGCTTATGGGATTGCAGACAGGCGAGGATGATTTGGATGGGGGTAGCCAAGATTTTCAGTCACTTTGCCCACTCCCCATTTTTTATGACATGGGGTTCAGTGGCTTGGCTTTCACTTATAGGACCTCAGGTTTTCTATGAGAGAGTTGACTCCTCTCAAGCCATTTTGGTTCGACGTCATCGGATTGAGTCCTGTTCGTTGGATGTGGTACCACACCTTCCTTTTATAGCTGTACATGCCTCTGTGGATACTTCTTGGGAGATTCTAGCGAGCATAGCATCCTGGCATATCTGGAGAGCCAGATGCACAGAGGCTTTGGAGGGTACTCAGGTTCATCCCTCGCACACATTGGCTAGTATTTGGACAGACATATTTGGACAGACATCATACATACTTTGATGGCCGTATGGACAGGTATGGAGGGAGACTCCCATGCAGCCTCAGCTAGGAGGGCTTCTTTCTTCAAGGAATGGAAGGATTCTCCTTTCTTCTCTGAGACTACTATAGGGTTGAGGTGGCACTTTCAGCCTCAGCCTTGGTTGTTTTCCACCTCACTCTGAGGGGGTTTTTATTTAACCTTATAATTTCATGATGTATTCCACTTTGAGCTTGCTCTCGTGGGTTTGTTCTCTTACTTAATAGAAGTCTTTTTCTTGGGAAAAAAAAAAAAGAGATACAATTTAGTTAGACTTAAACACTGATTCTGACAGTTTTCACACTTTCGACTCTTTCTCGTTTCAGTTGGAAGTATATTCCACCCCTTAGATCTGTAATTTACAAACCTAAACTTACCTTTCTAGAAAAGTCCTTTAGCTCCACCTGCCAATGTAATTCACTCAAGCAATTCAAACCTTTTCTTAAACCTTTTGATGATCAGTTGCATGTCTGCACCTCGGACCCCAACTTCTTTCATCATCCCTTTCTCCATTCTCACATCCTTTTTGGCCTCAATCACATTCCCATTACCCCCTTAGATCCTCATGCAACACTTCAAGCACTCCCTCTCATCTTCCAAGAGGTTTGTCTCTGTCTCAATTTGGATCACACCATTTATGAACAATTCTTACCCTCCTTTTTTGGAAAAGATACTTCTTTCATTTCCCCAACCTTAAAAGCCAACAATTCATTTTAGAAAACAAAGCTCTTCTTGATGAAATAAATTTGCTTTCTAACCATGCACACTGGCTTGGACAAAGCATCCCAAACTCCCATTTTTCTTTGCAAGTATTTAGTATAAAAACTCACCCTTGTCAGAATAAACTCTCCTAAGTTTGTACCCCAAACTACTTCACTGTCGGATACACTAACATCCATCTCAGACATGCTTGATTCCCTTAAGATTCCTTACAACTCCAATAACCTTCCTTATCTCATGTATACTTACAAAACACACAAACATAGCTTTCTTTGGCTTACTAATGTGTGAGACTGTATCTTCTCTCCTTTCACCGACCTTATTTCTTTTGGACTTAAGGAGCTTAAAAATGTCATCTCCATCCATGGAGATAGTCTCCATGCTTCCTATAAAGTTTTCTCAATGTAAAAACCAATTTACTATGGGGCATAGATTCTAACTTACAATTCCTTTATTAATCTACCTCGAGAAATCCATTTTCTCTACTCTTCTGACATTGCAAATTGCTATGAAGCCATCCCTCTCCATGGCACTTCTAGTCTCATGGCTTCCCTATCTTACTTTTGTAAACTTGCTACTAACTTAGGTTTTAAGGGATTCTTCCAAAAAAATGGTTGTTTTTTCCTCCCAAAGTTGACCGATGTCAAAACCCTTTACAGTTTTGGTACATTTCTCAGTTACAACCACTTCCTACTCAACTTTTGTGTCATTCATGTCGGTCCATGTTGCTGGATCCAATCTAAAGGCATACCCATGGGTTTATCATGCTTGTTGGGATATCTCAAGGTGTATGCCTCAGGCACACCTTATGTTTCTATGTGTGAGTGCTAGAGGCACAGTTAGGTGCCCACAAGCACAGTTAGGTGGTGGAAGAGCCACATAGGATGATTGAGAGAATCTAGGAGCAGATTGAGGAGATGATTGTGGAGCTCTGAAGTCATCAGTGATGTCAGTGAGCATGTATGAGGTGCCTACTTAAGGACCTCACTCTTCTTCATTCTACAACCAAGTAATGCAAGTATTCTGAGTTTGTGTCCACTCTTTGCTTTCCTTTCAGTTTTCCAACATGGTATCAGAGCCATTTGATCCTCCTTGAGCCCATTTCTCCCACATCATCATCTTCTTCCTCTTCTTCTTCTTCACCATCTCTCCCTCTTCTTCCCAAAATTTGCTTAAGCCTGTTCTCCTCCGGTTCTCAGCCATTTCCCACGCCCTTCCAACTGGAGATCCACCTTGTTGGGGCAAATTTCTGGCTGCAAGGAATTGAAGTATCTCCTCCTCTGCTGGTCGCCATTGTACGATTTTCGTCGATTTCTCTTGCTACGTTTTCTCTGCGCCTGCTCCTTCTTTCTCTAATTCCTTTCAAGGGAAGCTTCTCCATACCTTGGGCTACCTTGTGCTGAAATCTGAGTAGCAATGGATGCATATTGAAGGAGAAAACAGAGAAAAACCAGTCGACTTTGTTGAAGGAAGAGAAGGCGACCTGACGCGTTTTTTCGCCTCTTCTTCCCAGAGGATCTACTGTGGTATACCAGCTTTCTTTTGCCTTAGAAAGCCCCCTTTCTTTTGCTTTGAAGAGTGAGCTATAAGCCCTCCAAGTTCAGCTCTCTAGTTTTGACAGTTTTGACAAGCTTTTGAAGATGATGCTACATAAAATGCTACTCTAGCATTTCTGGTCTTTTGAAGTTTTCAATAACTTCAGTACAAGTGTTGCTTCAGTTTTGTTTTGACTTGCTAGACCTGGTTTTGATTGGAAAGTGTTTATTTCACCCACTTCTATGAAGCATGTAAGAAGAAGCATCATTGTTTGAAATCTGGTCCCTACTCTTTGCTACATCAAGTGCTCATATATTGGAAGTCTTTCAGTTATTTTTGCCTTGTAAGAGAGATAGACACTGCCCAATATCTGGGTTAGACCCTCTCATGGCTACCATATTTAATCTTGAGAAGTTCAATGGAAAGGGCTTCCATACATGGCAAATGAAGGTGAAATTTGCATTGATGAGGGAGAACTTATGGGGACTTGTCAAACCTACTCCTACTGCTTCTTCTACAGCCTCCAATGCTGGAGAATCCTCAACAGTGACACGACCGGCAAGGGATCCAGCTAGAGAAGAAAAAGCATATGGTATAATTGCTCTTGCTCTAGGTGATGATTATATACACCATATCTCTGACTTGGAGTCTCCTTCGGAAGCTTGGCAGAAGCTAAACATGATTTTTGGTGCAAGCTCTCACATCTCTAAACTATCACTTAAAATCTCTTTCTCTGAATTGAAGATGACTAGTGGTACTACTTTAGAAGCTCATGTCAACTATATGCGGAGTCTTATGACTCAATTAGCTTCTATCAACTCTCCTATTTCTCCAGATGATGCTATGGCAGTGTTACTTAAGAGCATGCCTGAAGATTATGATCACATAGTTACCACTTTGAAAAATCTTCCTAATCCTAATCTTGAAGGTATTATCTCTGCTCTCCAAGAAGAAGAAGGGCATATGGAGCTCAGGAAAGGCAATGACACTGCTTATGCTATAAAAATCCAGAAGGGCAAGTATACTCCTTGCAATCACTGTGGAAAGACAAATCACCTTTCAAAGGACTGCTTCAAAATTAATCCATGCAAGCACTGTGGCAAGAACAACCATAATGAGAAGTTTTGCAGAGCCAAAGCAAAGAAAGAAAATGCAAATCTACTTACAGTTGAGCCTCCACAAGGTGAGGCATCCCATGAAGATTATGCATTTTAATCATCTCTATGTATGCTCCAGATCTCTCTTTTCTATGTCAAGGTACTCAGCCTGGATAGTCCTCCAAAATGAATGAAATAAACTATTGTGTTTTTGTGTGTTTTGTAAACACCTCTGGTCACCTTATGATGTAGGCCATGTGTATGTTTTGCTCCATGGTACCTCCTGCAGACATTGTGTGCATGTACATGCAGGGGAGCTAACCATTGGAAGGTCTTTTTGTATCCCTTTTGTTTACCTTACACCCAAGGGAACCCTTGCTAGCATGAGAACCTAGCCATAGATTAATCCTTGACCACCATGAGATGGCATGAGAAACTATGAGACTAGATGTATCCTTGACATAGCCAGAGGCATTCCCTTGAGGGGGGGTTTGTTGGGATATCTCAAGGTGTATGCCTCAGGCACACCTTATGTTTCTATGTGTGAGTGCTAGAGGCACAGTTAGGTGCCCACAAGCACAGTTAGGTGGTGGAAGAGCCACATAGGATGATTGAGAGAATCTAGGAGCAGATTGAGGAGATGATTGTGGAGCTCTGAAGTCATCAGTGATGTCAGTGAGCATGTATGAGGTGCCTACTTAAGGACCTCACTCTTCTTCATTCTACAACCAAGTAATGCAAGTATTCTGAGTTTGTGTCCACTCTTTGCTTTCCTTTCAGTTTTCCAACAATGCTCACTCTCTGGTGCTACCTTTATCTTACTTCTTTCGAATTCAAATTCATAAAAAAACTAGCATGACTTGGTCATTCCCATCTCCTCTCTCACTTCCTCCATACCTTTAGATTTGTCGACGACATCCTCTTCATAAATAGAATGCAAATGGGTCATTTTATGAGTTTTTGGTTATGCCATTTGGTTTGACCAATGCTCCATCTACATTTAGTAGAATGATGAACCAAATCTTTCTAAAGCATCAACAATGTGTAGTGGTGTTCTTTGATGACAAAGGAAATGATCCATGTTGCCGTACATCATTTTCTCATGCTACTAAAGTGCTTGAATCATTGTGCCTTCACCATAGTATGGTTCGATCATTGGCCAAGTAATGGTGTAATCTTTATCCAAAGTGTGTATGTTGGCTCCTCATTTTTTATGTCATGGAAATGCATAGAACTTGGGATGGGTTCTGAGACATGGAGGTGCACATAGGTACTCTTTCAAGAAGATTACATCAAAGAGCTTGGGATGGCGCCAACCAGGTTGTGGATCCAACTTGCTTATCCAATCGGTTAGGTTAGTAACTTAGGCTAGGTTAGTCTGACATATTAGGTTAGTGAACTAGGTTTAGTTAGCATTAACCCTCTCTTAGTTAGTCAAACTAACTAAGTTAGTTATAGTTACAGTTAGGTTAGTATAACCTAGATAGACTAGTTACAATTGGTTAGGTTATGTGAAATGACTTTCAGTTATAGTAGACTAAATCTAGTTAGTGGAAGTAGTTAGGTTAGTTAAAGTAATTGTCTAGTTATAATAACTAGACAGTTAGGGTAATAGGTTAGTTATCCTAATTGGAATTAACCTAGTTCAAACCCCTTAGTGGGATTGAAAGTCCATTCACACTAACCTTAAGACCAAGGCCCCCCCCCACACACACACAAAAAAGGTCCATTTTCCCCCTTCTTTAATTGCTCGTAACTCATTTGTTTGAGACTCAAACTAGACCCCGTTTAAACCAAAATTTCACACATAGAAACATCATGCTATGGGGCATTTTGCTAGACCATTGCACACCATCTTGGACTCCCTAGCACTATCTCATTCATGCCCTCGTGTGGGCCTCGTTTTGTACTAATTCGCTCATATCTTTATGCTGTGACCTCCGATTGACGATCCGGCTGCACTGGCACATTTCTCGACACACGTCGGACAATCTTAGGTACATTATTAACATAACAGTCCCTACAATACTAACACCACTCTAACCTTCCAAACAAAAATACATCAACACCCAAACTTGCGAGGATGACAGAGACACCCTTTGCAACTCTCGCCCAATCTGCATGCAGCTATGCTTCGACCAATGCCTCTGACTCCAATGCTCACCAAATTTGTAGACAACTCCGTTGCAACCACCGCCTCTAACAATCCTCTACCCCGATTTCCCACCTGAAATTCAAGAAATCCCTTTGACTCCTCTAGGCCACAACATGGCTGGACGCCGTCACGAGACAATGATGGGGATATTGACCTCGATGCAGAGGCTAAAAAATTTCTTTAATCACAAAAATAATAACAATCAAGGAAGGCGCCCCTTGGGAAAACTAGAACTTCCCAAAGATAATGGTAGGGGAGATCCAGCTTGTTTCCGCCAGCATTTTGATGCTGCATGCCGAGCAGGTGGAGATCAATCTAATGAAACCAAGGTGGCCTGGTTTCCCATGGCATTAATCGATGAAGCATCTGAATGGTACCTAGACCTCCTAGTGGAAGAGCGAGCCACATGGGACCTTCTTCAAACAGAATTCAAAAGACACTTTCAAATGGAGAGACTATAAGACGATCTCGTCCTCCAACTCAACAAAATCAAACAAGGCTATCGAGAAGATGTACGCACATATCTGGGCAAGATGAAAAGATTAATTGCCAAATGTGACCCACGCCCGGATGCAAAGTACCTCACGGCCTGGTTCATTGTAGGACTAAGGAAGAAAATTTGCAAGGATATGAAAAAGATTAGTAGCTATGAAACGTTCAGTGCTACTCATGCGGCAACCATTGTTATTGAGGATGGCATGACCAACTGTGATACTAGTAGTGTTGATGGCAGATTCGGTACATGAGATAAGCACTCTTAAAATGTGCAAATCCAAGTCCACTGCTAAAACATCAAATGAAGATCTCCTAGAGGCCATGGCCATGAAGAAGCTAAAAGAAGACATGATGTAGGCCATGGAAGAAAAGCTTCACTTGTCTCAACCGCCACCTTAGACTTATCCACGGCGAGAAAATGTATGGTGTCCACACTGCGTGGCCAATCATATAGCGAATGAGTACCCGATCCTAAGAGCTAGGATCACTGCACAAGAAAATCCACCACCAAGGTTGTGGTGCCATATCTGCATCATCGATGGCCATTATGAAAATAGTTACATCTTCAATATGTGCAACAACTCGCCTCGACCTCAATAATACCAATCGGCACCCATGCAAGTATACAAGCAGTCAGCACTTGCATAAGCATGCCTAGCTCTGAGGCTAAATCCTATTCTTGTTTGGACACAAGTCCCACAATTACTCAAGAATCCAAATCCACGACCATATCCAAGAGCACCAAATCCAACTCCTCAAGAAATTCCAATACAACAACTGTAAGCCGAGGAAGTAGACTCGCCATTTGAGTATGAAGCAGAGTACCCAATGTATTATGTAGAAGGTGCTGAGGGTCTAATACCAATCTACACAAATCAACTTAGACCCAATACATATTGAGCACCAATCAAGTGCTATTGGTATGGAGAAAATCACTAGATCGTAGAGTGCCCTCATCATGGTAGCCCCGCTACCTTCCAACCACTATACAAAGATTGTGGCATAGGACATGCCTATATGGATTGTCCCATGAATAATAAAGTCCACCAATAAACAAAGCTTAAGCCTGCCATCCCAATCGTCATCATTGGGGTGGACCATCAAATTCTAGGGCCGGCAAGCATGATATCACAACCTGTAAATGTGATTACACGCCAGCAGAAAGAGCTCCACCAAGCAATGAGCAGCTGTGCTCATCCACATCAACTCCCGAGCCTCAAATAAAAGAAGCTCCATACCCAAATGTAGAGGTAGAGAAGGTTGGTTTTGAGGTACTTCAACAATGGGTACAAAAGGAATAAGCTCAATTTGATGCTAAGAAACAAGCTCAATTTGAGGTTGAGAAACAAGCTCAAGATCCAATCCATGACTTGGCCCAACAAAGTATTGATATTGTACTCGAGCCTCTGTTCCAACAAAAAACTCCACAACATAATATACCACTGTGTCAACTAAAGGAGCCGCACTCTCTAGCATCTTGAGTTGCTTTGTGTGAATTCCCATCAGAATCCTCCTACGAAATTGTCCCAATCTTTGGGAGATTTTCAAAGGATGGATTGAACTCGCAAATCCCCCTACACCTATGAATGACATCAAATATATCCTTGTGTGGATGGGTGAGAGAGATGAAATATGCATATAATGAAGTCCAAGCCATAGTGGATGGGATGGTCCCTACAACACTAACACCACTCTAACCCTACACTCTAGCCAATGCCTCCAACTCCAATGCTTGCCAAATCTGCATACAAATCCGCTGCAACCACCGCCTCCAACAATCCTCTACCCCGATTTTCCCCTTGAAATTCAAGAAATCCCTTTGACTCCTCCACACCACAACATGGCTGGATGCCATCGCCGAGATGATGATGGGGATATTAACCTCGATGCAAAGGCTAACAATTTCTTTAATCACAGAAATAATAACAATCAAGGAAGGCACCCCTGTGGAAACTAAAACTTCCCAAATATAATGGTAGGGGAGATCCAGCCCATTTCCTCCAGTATTTTGATGCCACTTGCCGAGCAGGTGGAGATCAATCCAATGAAACCAAGGTGGGCTAGTTACCCATGGCCTTAACCGATGAAGCTTTTGAATGGTACTTAGACCTCCTAGTGGAAGAGCGAGCCACATGGGGCCTACTTCAAACAAAATTCGAAAGACGCTTTCAAATGGAGAGACTACAAGATGATCCTATCCAACTCAACAAAATCGAACAAGGCCGTCGAGAAGATGTATCCATGTATCTGCACAAGATGAAAAAGATTAATCACCAAATGTGACCCACGCCCCGATGCAAAGTACCTCACGACCTGGTTCATTGCAAGCCTAAGGAAGAAAATCCGCAAGGATATGAAAAAGATTAGTAGAGCTATGAAACATTTAGTGCTGCTCATGCGACCACCCTTGACATCGAGGATGGCATGACCAACTCTGACACCAACAGTGATGATGGAAGATTCAATGCATGGGATAAGCGCTCTAAAAAGGAAAAATCCAAGTCCACTACCGAAACATCAAATGAAGTCGCCTAGATGCCATGACCATGAAGTTGAGAGAAGACATGATGCAAGCCATGGAACAAAAGCTTCACTTGTCTCAATCGCCACCTCAAACTTATGCACGGTGAGAAAATGTCTGGTGTCCACATTGCATGGCTAATCATACAGCAAATGAGTTCTCGGTTCTAAGAGCCAGGATCACTGTATAAGCAAATGCACCACCAAGATTGTGGTGCCATATCTGCATCATCGATGGCCATGATGAAAACAATTGCATCTTCAACAAGCGCAACAACCCACCTCAACCTCAACAATACCAACCGGCTTCCATGCCAATGTACAAGCAAGTGGCACTTGCATAAGCACCCCCAACTATGGGCTAAACCCTTGGGAATAGTCAATGGCATGTCCAAAAATGTCATAGGAGTCTGCTTCCCTTCAATTCACAATCTTGAATCTTCCCAAAAAGTCCTATCAAATCTTACTGGGACATCCTTGGCTGCGGGAAGCATCAGTCCGCCATGACTGGGGAATTGATAGGCTCACAATCCAGAATCACGACACCGCAATCAAGGTGAATGTGGAGAAAGGAGCTATAAAACCAATTGTGCCTAGAGCATTGGATGACACATCTTAAACAACAATCTCAAGCAAATCAGCTCCCCTGCAAGAACATGCAATAGCGGGCAATTCACAAAGCAATGTCATAACTGGATACAAACATTGGCAACAACCATCGACACCTACCATTCATTAGACCCCATCTTCTTGGAGATAGATGCTAAGGTGCTATAGGTAGATCCTCCACTCACACATGAAGAACCAATCGATCTAGTGGTGCCATTCTTTATGGTTAACCTCGAGTGGGATAATGAACCTGAAGAAGGTACCCATACAATGATGACTTTGATTTTTCGAGGGACCTTGAAACTAAGGCTGAGAATGCTAAAATTGAAGATCAAATCTTTGACAATGACCTAGACATTTTGCATGCCCTAATGGTAATCAAGACCCCAAAAATTGAGCCTCCAAAGTTGAATAACAGCAGAAGATCCCACAAGAAAGCTGAAGGAGGAAATCACAGAAAAGCCAAGGCCAAAAACACTTCAATGAATTCAAATGAGTCCAAATAAGGATCATTTAATTGTAAGAAGCTAGCTCCCTCAAAATCAGAACCACCACCCTTTAAATGGTCTCTTGAGGGACTGGAAGTAGTATGCGTAGCAAATGAACCCTTACTTGGGAACACCTTACCAGTGGAAAAGTTACCCCATAGTTCCCAACATAAGAAGTTTTGGAAGTATAAACCATATGTGTAGATGAAGCTCGATCAAGAGACTTCACAAAAAGAAATTCAAAAAGAGCCTAACAATTTGGTTAATGAAACTATGCCACCCAGTACACATGGCACATGTTAGGCTAGTTCAACACCATCTGAGGCCGAGATCTTCGAGAAGTGCCGGAGTACTTCAAGAATTACACAAGTGGTAGTGTCCCAATAGCAATGCCAAGACCACTAAGAGTCTTTGAAGTTCAAGAAACTGATAGCATTGGAGAAACTCCAATCTATGAGGGATTGGCAAAAACTCACACAATAAACCTTGCCCTTGAAGGGGAGGAAGAAAAACTGGTTTTCATTGGGAAACAACTTTGACAAGAAGATGAAACCAAACTCAAAGCACTCCACAAGAAGATGAAACCAAACTCAAAGCACTCCTATTGGAATATCATGATTGCCTAGCATGGTCATACAAAGAGATGAAAGGAATTTCAATAGACATGGCAATACACACGATACATATAAGGGAATGTGTGGACCCTAAGTTATGTGGACCTTATCGCACAAATCCTAAGTATGGCACCATGGTTTATGATGAGTTGGAAAAACTCCTAGATGCCGGGTTCATCTATGAGATAGAGCACATTGATTGGGTTTCACCCATCATCATTGTGCCTAGATGCAACAAGAAGCTCAGAATATGCGTAAACTTAAAGAATGTGAATGCTGCCACAATTAGGGATCACTATCCCCTACCCTTAACAGAAACAGTGTTGGAAAAGGTGGCAGGTTCCAAAATATATAGCTTCTTGGATGGCTTCAGTGGCTATAACCAAGTGCAAATTGCTCCTAAAGACCAATCAAAAACAACATTTGCTATAGAATGGGGTATTTTTGCATATAGAGTCATGCCATTTAGCCTTTGTAATGCCCCACCCACATTCCAGTGAGTCATGTTCACAGCTTTCAAGTCATTTTTGAATAAGTTTTTACAGGTGTTCTTGGATGATTTGTGCATCCATTCAAACAAAAAAGACCACTTCAAATGTCTTGAAGCAGTACTAATCAAATGTAGAAAGTATGGCATCTCCCTAAATCTAACAAAATGCCAGTTCATGGTCACCCATGGAGTTGTTTTGGGACACATCGTTTCTCAACATGGGATTGCAAATTGACATGGACAAAATAAAATCATCATGGAATTGCCTCCTCCTATAAATTCCAAAGGTGTACAGGACTTTATGGAACATGCTGGCTATTATAGAAGATTTATATTTTATTTATATTACAGTATGCCATGATAGCTAGACCACTTTACAAATCATTAGTGGAATTCTTATGGATAGAAGAGTGCGACCAAGCCTTTGAGCTTTTAAAGTGGCGCCTAATCACAACACCCATCCTTATATCTCCCAATTGGGATATTGATGTTCATGTTCATACTGATGGATCCAAGTATGCAATTAGGAGTGTGCTTTGTCAACCTGGTGAACATAAGAAAGACTACCCATTCTACTTCGGCAGTCAACAACTCAATGATGTGGAGATCAACTATACCACCATAGAAAGAGAAGCCCTAGCAATGGTGTATAGTGTTAAGAAATTTCGGCACTATCTACTGGCAAATGATTTTGTCTTCTACACTGACCATCAAGCATTGCTTTATCTGTGAACCATTGATTGCATAAAAGATAGAGCACTATACTGCCTTTATAACTACTACAACCTCTTCCATATACTCACCCCTACTCCAAACAAAAGGCACCACAATCTCTCTCAACCCAAATCCACCAACACTCATCACCACACCTAGTAGACATCTTCAAACAGTTCACCAACACACTACAGGAAGAGAAGAACCATATACAAAAGACAAACTTTATTCCAGTTCATATTCATTACATAAAACCAACCAATAGATTTCTTCAGGCATATCATCTTCTGTAGGCCACTCCACATCAGCTCACTCTTCATCTATTACAAACAACACCAGTGATCACATGCCATCATTCATCCATTTCTAAGTCTACATTCAAGACAAGATACATGATTTGTATGCTCTCTAAATTCTGATTTTTAAACCAACCTTGCAAAATTTTAGACTAGCCCTCTTTTCCTCCTGTCTTCTCCACTAGAAGTTCTTCCAGACTGAGGCAAATGCTGCAATTTGCTACAGCCACTTAATCAGCTTAGAATACACACTTTTCCTTCTTGTTTTAGCTCTGATTCACCTCAAAATCACTTCCCTAGGGCAGTAGCAATCACAACTATCAATACAGTCCTGAATTTCCTGATTTCTAGCAAGCATCCACCTTAAAAATTCTCCTAGTGGCACCCTCTTCTAAAAAATCAGCAACAACCCATTTCTACTAGCAAAATCCAGTCAAAAACTAATCGTACATGCATTTTTCTACACCCAGATAGTGAATTTCAGCAAATTCTTCCTCGTGGCAATAAAGTTTTTGCTTGTAGCTCTCAGTATCAGCAAAAAAACAGCACCCTGAACCTCTTCTTCAAGTCACCTACCTCTAGACAACAATTCCAATACACTGGAATGCTTTTCTCTAGGTCGCCCTTCTCCTAGACACAGAGGATTACCAAAAAGCGAGCGAAGAAAAGCGAGCAGCCCCAAATAAGCGAGCAAGATTAAATAGGTTTCAAGCGAGCGAGAACCTCATCCAGCATCTTATTCCTCTCAATATCATTGGAACAATTGATGTGATCATAAGCAAATTAAACATATTCCAACAATGAAGGCATGCTTGAAACTCACAATTAACTTCTCTTTCATCCCCATACTATCAATTTGAGTCGTTGTGGAGAGGTAGAGACACAACAATACATAAAATTTGCGATAAAAAAAGCAAACACTACTCAGATTGAACATCCACACAGCAAGATAATGATAGATCACAATGTAGAATATATGACTGAAAATATGTAAACATGATCATGTGCTACATATACATATCATGTCTTTTATGCTTGCAGAAGATCATCCATACATTCGATCCAAAAACATGGAAACAGAACTAACTATGTCAAAAGAAAAAAAACACATTTTCATCATAAGGATTAATTTTGCTTAGTGAAAATACCTATGTAATCTGGACAATACCATGCTTTAAAAAACTTAGGGAGCCAAAAAAGGATTTTAGCCCTCCATATTTCTATTATGACCAATGTCTGAATGATAGTTCTATCGGAACTAGAAATGAATGCATCTAACCACTATGTTGAGTGCTCATCCAGTATCCTATAGACTATTATGTTAAAGTCAATACGTGACCACAAACTCAAGCATAAGAGGAGCATGATTCAAGTGAAATAATTGGCAAAGACACTCGGTAACTAGTATCCTACTGCATCTAACGAAAAATATGCACCAGGCATTAACAAGCTTTTATTTCCACCCATATAAGCAAACTCGTATCTTGTAGTATGAAAAACTTTAAGGAAAACATTTCACTTAATGCATCAGTTAAGCCAGTGACTACTCATCATGCACAATCAAACAATCATCAAGGAAAGTCTAGTCAAGCAAGTTGAAGCAAAAAACCAAATATCTATTCGGATCTATGCCGTGGTGTATCCGCCAACCATGAGTAGCAAAAGAACCTATGAAAAATGCAAAATAGGGATTATGCCACTCTACCATGATCACTTCCATGCTACAAATAAGGGAATACATAGTCATTTTAGGGTACTTTTAGGGTTCATTCCCAACCACTAAAAAGAGAGCCAATGCTATCTATTTGTATTCATAAAATCTTTATGAACATTATCATGTTCAATATAAGGATAGGAGCCAGCTCAATGGGTAGTCTTAAACAAATATAAATACTATTCAAATTTTAACCTTATGCAAAAGCTTTTTTTTAAACACAAAGTAAAACTTGATTATACATATAGATGGGAATCAGGTCACCATTGTAAGTATGTATTTAGTAATTAAGTTGAAAATATTCCCTTAGAAAAATAGCTCAATCAACATAGTACCCATATTATATATCCAAAATTTACAAGATCTCATTCATACCATTAGATTGTTTTCATCACTTGTCATCAGTACTAACCTCAATTGGCATTATGTATTTGGGTCAAAATAGTTTTTAGTATAGGATATAATGGAGCAATACATTTATGTAATATCTAGTGATCATAGTTTCTAATATAGGATAAAATGGAGCATAGAGTAATGTTATCATTCAAAAATGATAATATACCTTCCTTGACCATATACAAGTATCATGCATTCATAAAAAAAGTTAGTCATAAACTGCAATATAATGTGCCCATAATGCATGTACATTAAATCTTCACATGTTAGAATGTGAGAAAGGGAATAATTTAACTATGAAATCAGGGATCAATGTAGGAAATGGTCTTCTATGCACACATATATGCTAAGGGTCCATCTAATACAATATTGGAAATTGATGTGAGTATAAGTGTATGCATCCATCGTTGATGTATATGAGTGTATGCATCCATTTGTGATGTATATTGTTGTACTAATCCATGGTGCTTTACGGCTTGAGTTGTTTGTAGCACAATTAATCACAACAATTTTGTATTTTTTAAAAGAAAAATGCCATAAACATTTCATGCTGCAAAATACACACAAAAAAATGGCATTTGTAGCATTAATCCAAGCATTTCCTACAAGCAATCTCCATCCCTCCCTTTCTTGCTTACTCTTTCAGCCACCTCCACCCTCTTGTTGCCCTTCAAGACTGCCTCTTGCCTCCTCGCCTCCTTGCTTCCTCACCTCCTCACCTCCTTGCTTCTTTGCCTTCTCACCTCCTTGCATCATGCTTGTTGCTGGCAATTCCAAGGCTGTCCCTCCCCTCATTGGCCAACTCCTCTACTCCTCACGTCATCCTTCTCCTCATTTTGGTGTCTCTAATGAATAGCTTGGGGGTCTTGTTTTTGGAGGGGGGAAGCATAAGAATGGCAACACCTTAATGCGCTGTCATTTTTTGTGCTTTTGCCACCCAAAAACAAGACCTGCAAAGCCCTTGCTTAAGCTTGAATGAGCCTCTTGATTTTGGGCGTGTTAAGCCATTTTTGACCATTATACCCCCAAAATTAAGAGGCTCATTCAAAGCAAGGGCTTTGCAAGCATTGCAAGTCCAGTAAATGAAATCAATCAGATTAGGAATTGGCAAACTCAATTTGGGAATGGTCAGAAATACTTTGTCTTTGAATAATGCCTTGGATCATGGGATGGGGTCCCATGAGCCTGCTACCTATGACGACGAATGGTTCTGCCCTCGACTAAAGGTGACGTGTGTAGTAGTAAAAGGATAGCCCTCATGGAATCTCTAAGGGGTCTTGATTTTGGCCATGATTTGCACATTCTAGCACTTGAGCCATATATCAATTTCCAACACTTGAGGCATATAGTGGCTTTGCCCATGCAATGTTTCCAGCTGCAATCCAAGCCTCCAATCCAAGCCTCAAGCAATCTCATATTCTGTATCCAGAGACATCATGAGGGGTAGAGCCTCTTTTTGGTAGTCTCACTAGCAATATGTATTGAAAAAAAAATCTATTCAATTATTATATTCTTCCTTGCTATATGAATGCTCTTAATGCATCCAAATTGTAGAACTACTTCAATACTACTTCTTAGTTATATTGTATAATAACCTCCATATGTATGCTCGTGAGACAATAAAAAAGAGACCTGGCAACCCAAAAATGATAGTGCATTGATGCGCTGCCATTTTTGGGCTACTAGGCCTCTTTTTTAATGTTTCCTGAACATAAGAACAAGCACTTGTGTTCCTTACCTTTCTTTCCAATGGGGGTTTTGATTTTGGGGATGTATGCCAAAAATTGATAAACAACATTATTTGATGCATTTAGTTTTATTAAATTGATAAAATGGGCATGAAAACATCTAAATTGGCTCTTGCCATTTGATGTATGACATGACCCCATTTGGATTTGTAATTCCAAAGATATGGGGTCTTACTTTTAGGGCTTGAATGCCTAAAATAGGCAGCGTGCCAATGCACTGCCTATTTCATACATTTAGGCCTCAAAAGTAGGACCCCATGTAGGACCAAATGAGGTCCTACTTTTGAGGCCTAAATGCATGAAATAGGCAGCACATTGACAAGCTACCTATTTCAGGAATTCAGGTCCTAAAAGTAAGACCCCGTATCTTTGGACTTACAAATCCCAATGGGATCATGTCCTATATCAAATCGAAGGGCAAGAGTCAATTTAGATGGTTTTCATGCCTGATTTCTCCATCAATCAAAACTGTATGCATAAATATATACATCAAGATATGCATCAATATATGCATCAATATATACATATGTATGTATGTGTATATATATATATATATATAGATACATACATACATACATGTGTGTGTGTACACACACACACACACACACACACACACACATATACACATATAGATATATATGTATGTATATACATACATATATACATACTTACATACATACAGCAAAATGGGGGTCTTGATTTTGGGGGGGGTATGCCAAAAATTGATAAACAACATTATTTGATGAATATAGTTTTAGTTGATGGAGAAAATGGACATGAAAACCATCTAAATTGGATCTTGCCATTCAATTTGATATATGACATGAACCCATTCGGATATGCAAGTCCAAAGATATGGGGTGCTACTTTTAGGGTCTGAATGCCTAAAATAGGCAACGCGTTAACGCGCTGCCTATTTCATGCATTTAGGCCTCAAAAGTAGGACCCCATTGGCAATACAATGGGGTCCTACTTTTGAGGCCTAAATGCATGAAATAGGCAGCGCGTTTGTTGCCAATGGGGTCCTACTTTTGAGGCCTAAATGCATGAAATAGGCAGCGCGTTAACGCGCTGCCTATTTCAGGCATTCAGGCCTTAAAAGTAGGACCCCATATCTTTGGACTTACAAATCAAAATGGGGTCATGTCATATATCAAATCAAATGGCAAGAGCCAATTTAGATGATTTTCATGTCCATTTTCCCCATATATCAAAATTGAATGCATCAATATATACATCAATATATACAAATATGCATCAACATATACATACATACATACATATATATATATATATGTATGTATGTATGTATGTATGTATGTATGTATGTACATGCATATATATACATACATACATACATACAAACATCAAAAGTAAGACCCCATTGGTTTCCCATGTCATGCATTTTGTTGTCTCTTGAGCATAACAACAAGCACTTGTGTTCTTTACCTTTCTTTGCAATGGGGGTCTTGATTTTGGGGGGGTATGCCAAAAATTGATCAACAACATTATTTGATGAATATAGTTTTAGTTGATGGAGAAAATGGACATGAAAACCATCTAAATTGGATCTTGCCGTTTGATTTGATATATGACATGACCCCATTTGGATATGCAAGTCCAAAGATACGGGGTGCTACTTTTAGGGCCTGGATGCCTAAAATACGCAGCGCGTTAACACGCTGCCTATTTTAGGCATCCAGGCCCTAAAAGTAGGACCTCGTATCTTTGGACTTACAAACCAAATGGGATCATGTTATATATCAAATTGAATGACAAGAACCAATTTAGATGGTTTTCATGTCCATTTTCTCCATATATCAAAGTTGTATGCATCAACATATACATATATGCATCAACATATACATATACATACATATATATATATATATATATATATATATATATATATATACATATATACACACACACACACACACACACACACACACACACACACACATATATACACATATAGATATATATGTATGTACATACATACATATATACATACTTACATACATACAGCAAAATTAGGACCCCGTTGGTTACCTATTTCATGCATTTTGTTGTCTCATGAGCATAAGAACAAGCACTTGTGTTCCTTACCTTTCTTTGCAATGGGGGTCTTGATTTTGGGGGGGGTATGCCAAAAATTGATAAACAACATTATTTGATGAATATAGTTTTAGTTGATGGAGAA
>NC_141616.1:23466455-23493955 GCF_047967505.1 Dipteris shenzhenensis | reverse complement strand
TATGCCAAAAATTAATGAACAACATTATTTGATGCATATAGTTTTAGTAGTTTTAGTACACATACATACATACATACATACATATGTGTGTGTGTACATACATACATGGATGCATGCATGCATGCATACATACATACATACATACATACATACATATTGATGCATATAGTTTTACTAGATGGGGAAAATAGGCCCTACTCCGATTTTTGTGGAGAGACACAACTAGACAAATAGAGCAAGTCCAAGGGGTCGCTGGGGACACCTCCCCGGCAAATGGAGATGCCCGGTATGAAATTTTAGCACCAATTTTGGGATGTAAGCTGCATAGTCATGTCCAAAAAAAGTTGTCAATATATATGCTATTCCGTCATGGGGCCGGAGAAGACGGAGGCAAAAAATTGAACCTCCAAAAAGACTTCTTTTACCAGTCTATGGGGACCGCGGCTCTTACTAGTGTTGAGAGTGGACAAGACAGCTACCGTTGGTGTGATATGGGAATCTCCCAATTTGCAATTTTAGCACCAATTTTGGGATGTAAATTACATAGTCAGGTCCAAAAAAGTTGTGTCAATTATTGCATTAAATGTAGGGTGATGAATATATCCTATTTCATCAGGGGGCGTGCAGAAGACGGAGGGAAAAAATTGAACCTCCAAAAAGACTTCTTTTACCGGTCTATGGGGCCTAGCTCTTACTAGCATTGAGAGTGGAAAAGATAGCTACCACTGGTGTGATGTGGGAATCTCCAAGTCTCAAGTTTTGGGGTACATGAAATTAGATCATGCTAACGGTAACTCTAAGAGGTTCCAAAGGCAGGCAACATTCTTCATCATAGCTAACTCAAATGCAAGGCAGTGAAAATGCCAGGAGAGTTGCTAGGTAGCAGTGATTTTGGGAAGGGATATGATGATACTTTGTTGTGTTATGTAGGATATTAATTTCCATTAAATTTGGGACATGTTAGATATAACTTCATAAAAATCCTAAGTCATGAAATTAATACATTACAAGTTCAAGCATAAATAATAGTTGTGAAGTTAATGCATTAAATATTCAAGCCTAAAGAAGAATTAATCAAGACCTAATGCACCGTACCAGAGACTTTGGCCTTACCCTCATTCCATAGACTTTCCAACGTAAGGCCAAAATTTTCATTCTTAAGAATATGTGGAAAGACCTTACATTTGGCCCACTTTTGGCGAAAAAATTTCATTCTAAAGAATAGGTGGAGTGAAATTGTGTTTGATAAATACAAATCAATGCTCAAGTTTGGACATTATTAAATAAAGGTATCCTTTTGAAGATATTGGAACACATGAGAGAAATAATATTGAATATACATGAATTTTTAGACATACTATTAAAGACAAATGAACATATAATGGATGAAATCCTATTGATGATACATGAATTTTCAATAGAACTGTTATTCAAAAGATTTGATGGATTGAATGTAGCTTTAATACATTATCCCTTTTACAAGAGTGTTTGAGTTTAAGGCTTGAAACATAAGAATGAATTTGTGTTGAAGCCTAGTGGTTTGTTAAGGATATGTGAAACTTGAAGTAAAAGTACTTACAATGGAAGGGATTATATCAAGATCCTATTAAGGACATGTGAACATATAGTAGAATAATTCTACATAAAATCAGTGGATCAAACTTAATGGCTCAAAAGCAAAAAGGGATGATGGTGCAACCTAGGGGCTACTCTACGGCACTATGGCAGCAATCTTTGTAGTTACTATCAAAGGTAGTGTAACTTTTTTGTCAAGGAAAGAGACGCGAACCACTCCACATGACCTAGATCTGTATGACCTAGGTTGCACCGACTTGTTTCTTTCATGGATAAAAAGTGACCCTTAGGTGATGCTATAGCACTCCCTTTTTTGGTCCATTATTATAGCACAATTGGGGCCTTTTGACCTAATACTAGCTACCCATCAAATATTTGTTGTAGATGTTAGGGGTAATTACCAAACTACTAGTGGTAGTTTTATCACCACCATTAGTAATTTTATTTAAGTGTTCCTTAATGGTAGTTCTCCTACTACTACATACAATATTACCAATAGTAGTCCTAATTCCAATGATAGTACACATAATATTATTATACCGTCCAACTTTAATCATCATTATATCTATGAATGCATATATATAGGTCTATCTATATCTATACCTATTTATTCGTCATCCAGTACGTTTGCATTTATTTTTGGTGCTTTGCTTACTTTGAAACTAAAGATAATGTGATTTCATTATTGTTTGCATTCTTGTCAAACATGAGGAGCTGGAATGCATAAGAGTTGGGAGGCACATTATAATTTCTGTGTAGATTTGAGCCATTGAATAGCCTATTTGATTCTGATTGTTTTCTTTCTTATTAAATCCTTAATTTGGTTATTTCACACCGAACATCGCCATATCAATTCTTTTTTTTTTTGTTCTAGTAATGTCCTATCGCAACATAGTCTAGGGTTGATCAAACAAGATAAATGGGTGCTCACATTAATATATTTTTGAGAGTCAGAGGATAGTGGCTGTAGACTACAAAATCATCACTTTGAATAAATTTGGCAAGATTCTTCTGATAGAAGGAATAATTTCTCAGTTGCACTGAAGATGAAAGAAAATTATCAAAAGGCTGATACAAGGCTCAAAATCACACTGGTGCTACTAGGCTTAATAGTCGTAGACTAGTAGTAGTACTAGTGTATTTACTAAGTAGTGTGCATGCCTCTCCTCATTAAAATTCATAGTCTTCAAAAATATATAATACATAAGTCAAAATATTCTAATTAGTTTTATCATCCTAATGTTGAAACTGACTTAAATTCATAGTCTTCAAAAAGGTATAATACATAAGTCAAAATATTCCAATTAGTTTTATTGTCCTCATGTCGAAACTGACTTTCTCTTCCTTCGTCTCCTATGAGCTTCAAACCTTTAATCCATTAATCTCTCAAATAGTAAGAATGGTCTTGTATTAAGAGACGATGATATCTAAAGTGATCTACAAATACTAAGAATGGTCTTATATTAAGAGGTGATGATATCTCAAGTGTTATACAAACCGTAAGAATGGTTTTGTATTAAAAGGTGATGATATCTCAAGTGTTCTACAAATAGTAAGAATGGTTCAAGTGTTCTACAAAAGTATAAGGTACCTCTTAGTGGCTGAAGGGAAGGAGTGATGATATCTCAAGTGTTCTACAAATAGTAAGAATGGTCTTGTATTAAGAGGTGATGATATCTCAAGTGTTCTACAAATAGTAATAATGGTTTTGTATTAGGAGGTGATGATATCTCAAGTGTTCTATAAAACTATTAGATACCTCTTAGTGGTTGAAGGGAAGGGGTTGGAAGTATGGGCAAAATCTCTAGGAACTACAGGATGGTGGTTGCAAGAACAATTTTGAATGTCATAAATGACACTTGGGTTTTTCAACATATGGGTGAACTATTTTTAAACATTTTCTTTCATGGTTGATAACACTTTTAATAAGAAGAACCATTTTGAATGTCATAAGTGTTGATGCAATCCCATGCTATGAAGTCTACAGAAAGTTTTTTTCCCCACATATGGGTGAAGTGATGTTTATGTTACTAAGTTCAACATATCAAGCAACGCATTTGTTTTGATTATTGAAGGAGTTTGATAATAAGACCCATTTCAAATGCAAAAGAATTGTTGTATTAGTAATGGAATCCGCTTTGGAGTGGAAATTCGGTTTCTTTCAAACCACATACTATTGTTGCATAATGTGAGTATGGCTCCAATTGGAAGTTAAGGTAGACTATAATTCGCAATATTGGTATAGTTACACATAGTGACATAAGTTTTATTTTCGACAATTTTCCCAAATAGTGGTTTCCACAAAGCTATGTTGAATACCTCGATAAGGAAATTGTGGAAAAGCTCGCTCGCTTTTTTGGGCCCGCTCGCTTTTCCTCGCTCGCTTTATCGGACACAGAACTTTGATATATTACAAATCTGCATGCAGTTTGTAAATCTAATACGTCAATTTTTTGTGAATTTTGAGGTTTGCTGAATGCTAATGGAGATATTTCATTGTACAAAGCAATTGTGTATTAGCATGGAAGCTTGATCCTCTAGAGGTTTTAGGTGCATTTATTCCTTAGTTAGGATTAGATTGTATCACGAGCACTCACTTGCATATGTATGTCTTTGCACATATAGGTAGCATTAATCAATTTTAACCTAGGGCTCAGAAGTGATGCCTGAGTTCTAGCTGCCCGATGAAATCTCAGCAACAAAAAAAAGCATATAGTTAGTTCCTACCTAGCTACTAGGTCACATGCACTCACACGCTTTCGCTTAGTTACATAGATGACTGCATGAATGATTGTGCCACACACTTTTATTCCACACTCTCAAAGCATGTATAAAAATAAGATCTCTCTCTCACACACACACAAAGGTCATACTTGCATGCCAACTAATCTAATGATCAATGGTACACCACATGCACATGGATGTAGGTTCAAAAAAAATGCCGCCACTAAAGAGGATGCATAGAAAGTGCCCACTGCCTCAACCATGAGACCCCCTCCTGAGTTCACAGCCATCTACATCCTCTCAACCACAGTGACCATAGGCATTTGTGGTCCAGAGTGATAGCTCCAAGGAGGATTCAGTGCATGACCAAGAAGAACTAATGCCACCCCAGTCACCACCAGCCTACACAACTATTGATGGGGGCCCAATCATTGGAACTTGTGTGGCCACCTACATCGACTTATGCTCTTTCCAAGGAAGCAACATCTTAGTTAGAGCAAGGGGTCTAGGTAGATTGCATGAGAGCCTAAAATCCTTGGAGGACAATACTACAATGACCACACACATCAGGGACTTTCTCCATTCTTACCACTCTAGCAATGCACAGGTTGGCAAGTACGGTACCATCACTGTACATCAGAGCCCACTCAGCATTATTCTCGATAGTACAGTCAGTCAAAGGGCTTTCTCACTCCCAACACAAGGTTCCAAATACCCTACACGGTCTGCCAATGCAAAATTTATCGAAGTATAGCCTCTCCTCACCAAGGGCACATTGTTCCATAGGGAGGGCATATTACTTTGCACCATCCTTAACCTTGCCTCAAGGAAGCACAATTCCTATCCACAATCTTGGGGGTTAAGTGTGGCAAAAATTGATCCCTTCCACTCCACACATTTTTTTTATTGAGTAGGAAACTAAAGCAAGGATCCAACACTTAGTCATCTTCTTCACAAAAAGACTAGATGGTTCATCAGGCCAAAAATGTAAAATTCCACACTTATTGGATATAATCATAAAAAAAGAGCTACAGGAATGAGAACTGACTCTACCCCAGTCATCAAAACCAATTGAGGAGTTGGACATTCCCTTCTCACTAGTATGTGAGCCGTCACCAACTTCTCCTACTATCACATTGGCAAGTGTAGATGCCTCAGAAGAAATGCCTATTTTGGAAGTCAGAATTGAGGAATTGCCCCATGAGATGCTACAGCTTGATGCACAACTACAACCAATATATCTCCAACAACAGCAGCAACTAGAGCTTGAGGCAAGATTGGTAGCACCAGAGCCCGAGGAAAGGTCGGCATCAGAGCCTGAGGCTACATCAACACCAAAATTGCCCATCGATGCCATGCTAGTGGATGAGCTACAAGGGGAGCTAGTGCCAGATCAACAGTATGACTATTGTACACAAGTGACTGAAATACCATTGGAACAACCTCCCAGAAGTACCACAGAATCATTAGGATGGCTACATGGACACCACTTGTATCAATAGTATCGCCAATCCTCATCACCATGTGTCATTCTCCAACATCAAGCTAGCTAAATGATCCAAATGTCCGAACTATTCACTAGCTTGGCCAACCAAGGAAGAATATGCAAGAGAATTGGACAGACAGGTAGCAACATAAATCGAAAACCAATTCCGGGCATGAACCAAGCTCTCCAAGCTCAAGAGAAGGCAGTGAGGGATGTGACCTCCAACCTCCACCAAAGCCAAACACAGCTGATAGCAGCAGTATGAGCAATGGTGATCCTATATACCTACTATAACTCCTTGACCTCCGCACATGCTCAACAGATGAAGGTAGTGGCACAAGCTCGACTCACTCTAATTTACAAACAAGAAGAGCTCCAGGATTGCAAAGACAAGCTTGAAGACATGAAACATTCTTTGGTAGTACGTGCCTTCAGCATTGACGAGATTACAAGGGAATGCAGAATCTTAAAGGACCAACTTGCTACCGCTAAAGAGGCTAGCACTTCACAAGCATAAGTCTTGGACCAATGGTCCAATACCACTAAAGACATTCCTTAATAGGCGAAGGTCACCTTGCAAATGAGAAAGCTAAAGGAGACATATACATCCATCTACCAGAAATACAAAGAAAAAATAGATGAGATGCACTCCCAAAAGATAATTTTCTCCAAGCTTGAACTCCAATTGCTAGTGCACAACAATGAAGCAATGGAATACGACACCAATGAATCCCCACTACAATGCACAATGGTGGTGTAACAAGAGCTTGTGGCTACTTTACAAGTGGAAGATCACCTCAATGCACATGTGCTTATCCAATGGAAGCAACTCCAAATTAGGATCATATTTGCTCATCCAACAATCAAATGGGAATGTTCCATAGGGACCAAAACTCTGCACATAATTTGCCAAGACTTGTCCGAAGATGAGAAAAATATCTTTTGCCTATCTACACACCTCGGCGGGTTTATAGCACTCAGGACAGATGCTTTCATTGCATTGTATGCCTCATGGGTAGTCCTCCCCTCAAGATTATTGCTATTGATTTGTTGCCATTGCTACAAAGGCCATCACTATTATTTGCAAGGCATGAGATAACTGACATCCCACCCATGCAGCTGATGATCCCATTGCACCAGCAGCAAAAATAAGTGTCAAAAGATGATAGGGCCTATCTCACATCCAACTTCCCATATCGAACCACTCTCTCTACCAACCTCATAACCTCACTTACCCTTGTTGCTACCACCCTCTTAACCTTCCCCGAGCTCCATCCTAACATCTATTCCCTCCATTGTCTCTTTGCTCATGCCTCTCACCATTTTCAACTAGCCCAACATTCACAAACTTATGAGCCTCTCACACCTAGCTTCTTCCCTTCCCTTGCTAATCCTACCCTCGAGGATTACCAAGCTGCTCAAACCATTTGCCCATTTCTTCCCCCCCTCCCCTCTACTCCCCCTTCCATAACTAATATTCTTCCATATTTCTCCCCCATGTCCCCAGATTCTCTCCGTGTCCCATCATCACCTCTGACACTACTTGTGCTGCCATCAGCAAAAAATGACACAGTATTTGATTTTGAATATTAGGATCTAGATAATCCAATTCATACTCCCATGCCAAGTTCCAATGATGGGTATGATTTTGATGAGATACCATGTCCCAATAACCCCATCAAGGAATTTTGGAGCAAATATCCTGATATGAAAACTTGAGGTGGATGGACCCTGGACAACTTCCCTACCAAACTTTGTCAGTGTCAAATTAGTGAAGATTGGATAAGCAAGTTGGATCCACAACCTGATTGGCACCATCCCAAGCTCTTTGATGTAATCTCCTTGAAAGAGTACCTACATGCACCTCCATGTCTCCGAACCCATCCCAAGTTCTATGTAGTTGCACAATGTAAAAAATGGGAAGCCAACATACACACTTTGGATGAAGATTGCACCATTAATTGGCCAATGATCGAACCATACTCTGGTGTAGAATGGAATATGCAAGGCATAATGATCCGAGCACTTCAGTAGCATGAGCAAATAATGCATGGAAACATTGATCGCTTCCTTCGTCTAAGTGCTATCTTCTGCAAAACATTGGAATACATTTTGGAGGTCCCATGTTACCTTGATGGCCATTTTCCTCCACTCAGTTTCAATCCCAATGAACGGGTCGATGCTCAGATTTTACAAGCCGACTCTATGAAAGAGTGATCTTCTTAGAAGCATGCCACATATCTCTATTCGAACAAATGGTGGATCAAGGCTACATGGAAATTGAGCATGGTGCCAAGGCTTTACAGCAGGATCGATTGGCATGACACAAGTTTTACAACCACTAGACTACACGACACAAGTTCCACAACCACTAGAATGCATGCATGGCAACCCAGGTACGTGCTCACAATAATAAGCCATAACACGAGGACGGGTAATAAAATGGATCCGGGATTATGTTGTCTCTGTGCCAACATGGACTTAGGTAGTATGGAATGTGTGTGTAGAGTAGCGGCAAAGTATCACTTGTACTTATATAAGGCTAGGAATAATCTATCTTAGGAATCCTCAACATGCAAGTTCTACTTGTGATTCCTACATACGAGTTCTACATGCAACTCCTACATGCAATTCCTACATGCATGTTCTATTTGTAACTTCTATATGCGATTCCTACATGCATGTTGTACTTGCAACTTCTACATGCAAGTCCTACATGCGATTCCTACATGCAACTCCTACATGCAACATGCAACATGTGAGTTCTACATGCAACTCCTACATGCAACTTGCAACTTCTACATGCAGCTTCTATATGCAAGTTCTACATGTAGAGAGAGAATGTCTTACAATTCCTACATGCAGAGAGGGAAGCTCTCCAATTGTATAAATACCCCATAATGGAATGAAGCCCACACTCTTTGGGACATTGTGTTGAGTTCTACTTTGGTATTCCAAGCAATTGTCTCAAGTGTCCATGCTTCCTTGCACTCCATGTCTAAAAGCATGTCCTAACCTTGCAAGTCCTCCTCCCCTCTCCTCCAACCTAGCAACTGATCCTCTCCCTCTCCTCCTCCTCCTCCCTCCTCCTTCCAGGTGGAGGTGGGCGGCTGAAGGAGAACCTGCCTCAAACATGACGAAAAGCGACCATCTCTGGTGTTTCACATAGATGATGCGAAAATGCCTGCTAGAGCTCCATGGGTCCTCAGCATGTATTTGATATTTTAAGTGCACTAGTTTGCACTATATATTACATGCACCAACACAATGTCCTACATAATATGTGCAAAACATTATGCTACACTTATCGGAGTCATCCGAAGAGGTGTATCTGGGCATTTGTGATTGGGGAATGATGACCCTATGTAGCACTAGAAAGCACTATCCCACATTACTTAGTGACAGCCCCAACACTGTGTAGAGTTCCATTGCTAGATTTTGTCACATTGCTCTAGAGTGCCTCTGCACCAATCCCCCACCTTTTGATGTTGCACAAGATGTGTATGCCATGTCTCATCACATCCTGAAGATCTTGGACATTTGTGCACCATCGCCAAGGACAAGACCTATAGAACTCTAATCGGGTGTCTATGATGATTTGCGGTTCAGGAATAGTCAGTCGAACCGAATAGATGTCCAAGTACTACCAGATTTTTGTGGGTTTTTGACATTGCTCCAAGATGTGGTATACAGCTCAGTCCAAATCAAGGACTTGGACCAACAAATGACTGAGTCTTTCTTAGACAGGATATAACATGAGTGACCTATCATGAATACTTGTAACATTGTTATTTTTATATATCATCCAAGTTTGGATCCACTCCATTGTTCAAGTTTGTATATTTACACTGACATGATAAATGATGTGATAAATAATGTTTAAATATTGTTTGTATAAGTAAATGATGCGATAAAAATGATGATCCAATTGTCAAATATGATAAATGATGCAATAAAAATGATGGTCCAATTTTGAAATATGATAAATGATGCGACAATAAATATTTAAATATTGTTTGTATAGGTTGAATATTGTTTAATTGTTTAATATTATTTGTGGTTACAAATTAATTATATCTTGTAATTTTTTAGGCTAAGTATGAGCATGGAGGGAGAGAACTTAGAGAACATTCTCCCACAGGATCCTCCCCAGCCAAAGCAACCTCCAGTCCAAGAGGGCCCACAAGATGCTTTTGTGCCTCAAGAGGCTGATTTAGTAGACGAACTAAATCCCGCCAAGGCTCAGGCTATCTTACAAGTGCAAAGAGAGATGTTGGGTAGAGAGGGGCTAGGTATTTTTACTGCTAGTCTAGTGGATGATGATACCATGCAAGGCGACTCTGTCTCTCTTCGACAAGTACAGAGACTATGTCCATCAAAGTTTGTAAGAAACACCTTGTTTCTTCATTCAAGAAATGCGAGGAATAAATATGCACAACCCAAGTTGTCAAATTTGTGGCACAAAACCCTTGCCCACATCCTTCTCCAACAATTCATAGAGGTGGAAGGAAGCATCCCCAACAATTAGCCAACAAATACCCATGTATTTCATTCAGCAGGTGTATGTCTATGACGTCTTGCATCGAGGCGTGGATTGGAATGACAAGCATCACTTGTCAGGAATAGGAAAGGGATGTCCTATAGAGTACAAGTGAGCAAGGATAGAGAACAGAGAGCCCGTGTCTCAGAGACCTCGCATGCTAACTCCCTAGGCACACAGTGATCTTGTCGACTTGGCCACATCTATCATCCCTCTCTGTTAACAAGGTGTTACTACCAAGGAGTTACAAGATCGCATTGCATCACAAGCCAAAGAGATAGAGGACCTACAAGCATGCGTACATATGTTGGAATCTGAGCTTGCATGCTCCAGACATACCTTTGGAGATTTGGATGTAGCTAAGGATACTAACATGTTTTATTTTGAGGACCTCACTAATATAGATTCACAAGGTGCAGGACCAAGCACTCAAGGAACGATAGATGTGGATCCTACTGCATAATTATGTACATTGTAGACTTTATATATAACTTTATAATACTCTTCTTCGAATATAATGATCAGGGTTAAGTGCATTTGTTTCATTGTATAATTTTTATCATTCTCCAACTTCTTATGCAATGAAATTACAACACAAAATTGCTTGTAGCCCATAAGGTTCTCGCTTTGAAGTACAAAAGGAGATGAGATAGATATGAGCATATGCACTCGTCCACTGCTTGACATATTCTCCCATCCATCCCCTCGCATACAACATTATTATCCGATATAATGAGAGCTTCATCCACCACTTCTATCACCTATCATATTCTTCTATCACTCTATATTGCATTCAACATAGGTACAATATCGTCTATCTCTTTGAATTTGCTATTGTCACTGAGTAGCTCAAGCTTGTCTTCCTCTTTCCTGAATGCACCCTCAGTAACTAATTATGTAGTCAATAGTTGTCTAGCAATTCTCATCACAGTGGCTTCGCTTGCTACTCTAGCTGCAACATTGAATCCTTTCAACAAGGGTAGATTTCCAAAGCAAAATACCAAATCTGCAGCTCTTGATGGCTTTAAGCGATTGTGTCTCTTAGAATGAATAAAATCGTATGCACTCCAATTTCACTCACATGCACCCGATGATGCAGCAATAGAGAGCACATGAGTTGCAACATGTTGCAACTCCAATGTTTCTCCACCATATTCCTTCCACCAAGTAGGTGCAATAGTCATCTTAATAGCATCAAGATTCCAAGGATCTCCAAAAGAGCCTTTGTGATTCATATACCTCACTCGTTGCTAGTAGGCCAATTTTCCTATATCTCCCAAAAGTAAGTTTTTACAAACCTCTCGAAAGTTACTTATGACTTCAGTATTTTGTGATTGAGCATGCATTTGATATTGTGGATGTACTGCAAACGCAGCTCCATGCAAAGGAGTGTGCATTTGCTTCCATCTCTTATCAACCAAATATACCACTTGTAGCTTCTCCCTAGGTACAAAGCACACAAATTCTTTAACTTGTCATATTGCAAAATACCAAATCTGCAGCTCTTGATGGTTTTAAGCGATTGCGTCTCTTAGAATGAATAAAATCGTATGCACTCCAATTTCGCTCACATGCACCCGATGATGCAGCAACAGAGAGCACATGAGTTGCAACATGTTACAACTCCAATGTCTCTCCACCATATTCATTCCACCAAGTAGGTGCAATAGTCATCTTAATAGCATCAAGATTCCAAGGATCTCTAAAAGAGCCTTTGCGATTCGTATACCTCACTCGTTGCTAGTAGGCCAGTTTTCCTATATCTCCTAGAAGTAAGTTTTTACAAACCTCTCAAAAATTACTTATGACTTCAGTATTTTGTGATTGAGCATGCATTTGATATTGTGGATGTACTGCAAATGTAGCTCCATGCAAAGGAGTGTGCATTTGCTTCCATCTCTTATCAACCAAATATACCACTTGTAGCTTCTCCCTAGGTACAAAGCGCACAAATTCTTTAACTTGTCATATTGCAAAATACCAAATCTGCAGCTCTTGATGGCTTTAAGCGATTGCGTCTCTTAGAATGAATAAAATTGTATGCACTCCAATTTCGCTCACATGCACCCGATGATGCAGCAACAGAGAGCACATGAGTTGCAACATGTTACAACTCCAATGTCTCTCGACCATATTCATTCCACCAAGTAGGTGCAATAGTCATCTTAATAGCATCAAGATTCCAAGGATCTCCAAAAGAGCCTTTGTGATTCGTATACCTCACTCATTGCTAGTAGGCCACTTTTCCTATATCTCCCAAAAGTAAGTTTTTACAAACCTCTCGAAAGTTACTTATGACTTCAGGATTCTGTGATTGAGCATGCATTTGATATTGTGGATGTACTGCAAATGTAGCTCCATGCAAAGGGGTGTGCATTTGCTTCCATCTCTTATTAGCCAAATATACCACTTATAGCTTCTCCCTAGGTGTAAAGCGCACAAATTCTTTAACTTGTCATATTGCTTTTGACATCTTCCAATATACTTTACCCATAACAAAGGCATCAGCGTCGACCATCCTCAATACAAATGGCTCTACACCTTTTATTTTTTTGACATTTTTCCAGAATAGAGATTATTGTACAAGATGCACACATTTAGAGCCTGGTATTGCATACTGCATCTTTTTCTCAAGCCAATTCGCTCGTCATTTATCAGCAGCAATAGTCTCATCGACTAAAGCTTGATGCACATCCAACAATCTAGCAAGAACTAGAAAAGAAGTGGCAAATCTAGTTTGACAAAATTTCCGAAGTTGCTTCATAGAGTGCTCTCTAAATACTGCATGCAAGTATTGATGACTCTTTATAAAACTCACTATGGCATTAGCATCTTGGAGTACCGATTACACAAATGGCAATTGTCCAATATCCTTTAACAATAAGTTGAGAGTATGAGCACCACATGGCACCCATGTCAGAGTGGGATACTTTGCCATGACTGTCTCACCCACGGTCTTGTAATTCGATGCATTATCTATTACTAATGTAGTAACATTCTCACTGTCACCAACTTTACGAATTGCTCTTTCGTATATTTTTACAATATATGCTGACGTTTTTCTTTTAGAGACGTATCAATACTCTCCAAAAACATAGTTCCCTTGGGAGTAATGCACATTATATTTATCAAGGGTCTAGCCTACTTGCTAGTCCATCCATCAAAAGCAAGAGTGCACACATATGTAGGAATAAAGTCCAATATCTTTTTTTCAAGCAATCCACCACAGTTTGTTTGACTCTATCAAGATAATCCATACGCATTTTATTATAATCTAGCAAAATAAATCTTGGTCTAGCACATGATTTCAAGGCATTACGAAACGTGTCATCTCTCATGACATTTTGAATGGTATACCATTTTTAACCAATTCTTTTGTCCATGCACTTGTTATCAAAGTAATCCATCCTCCATAGAAGATTGTTCTTCCTTTTTTCTGTTCTTTACTTGACATGCATTAGTTGCATTAAAACTCATCTGCGACTCTCTTGCTAGCATATCTACGTCACCTTCATGTATGGATACACTACTCACATTTATTGGTGCTTCTCCTTCAACCATCTCATCAACCTCAACGCTCACATCTTGTTCATTTGAACAATTTCTTATTAGGGTCAGATTAACCACTTTCTCCATTTTCTCTAAATACGATTTGCATAATGGAAAAACATTAGATGGAGTGCATGTGCAAGCTCAAATGTCACTGTCTATTCCAACAAAATGTTGCTTGATGTGAGTAGAACCGCCTATGAACTTGTGTCCACAATATTTTAATTGTAAGAAAGAGACCGAGGCATGTACATTTTGTATCTCCATCACGTATAACCAAATCTTGCCATGCACCATGCTTTTGAAGTTGCTAAAAACAAAATGCAAAAAAACTAATTTGAGTATACAATAGAAACATGCTAATAGAAACATGCTGCAATACATATTTTATAAAAAACAACACATATCCTTTGAAAATCACGTTCAAGCATGCAATATATTAATTGTCATTTAATCACGCTCTATTAAAAGAATATAAAATATTCATTCAAAAGAAACTATAAGAATAAGTAATAAAAAATAAGACATTGATTCATTTCTATTGAAAGAATGTACTCAAATTGAAAATTATTCATTCACATTCTATTGAAAGAATATTATATATTCATTCAAAAGAAAGTGAAAGAATTGAGCAATAAAAAGAGATATGGATTCACTTTTTTTAAAAGAATACACTCAAATTGAAAATCATTCATTTACATTCTATTGAAAGAATATTAAATATTCATGCAAAAGAAAGTGTAAAAATGAGACAACTCTTCTAATAACTTTTAAAACTTTCAATTCATGCACTTTAAAACTCTTTGTATTCTTTCACATTATATTGAAAGAATATTAAATATTTATTCATTCAAAGAAAGTGTGAGAATACAAACACAAAATAAAATCATATTTCTCACAAAGATCTAGGGAACTCAACGAGGAGATCTTAAAAGTCCCACATATAAAAATTCTCACAAGAGATCTAAGGAACTCAACAAGAAGATCCTAGAACTCCCACAAACAAATTTCATAATTTCATAGACACAAAAACAAGCCCATTTTCACAAGAGATCTAAGGAACTCGACAAGGAGATCCTAGAACTCCCACGTACAAAAATCCTCATAAGAGATCTAAGAAACTCAACAAGGAGATCCTAGAACTCCCACAAACAGATTTCATAGTTTCATAGACACAAAAACAATCCCATTTCTCACAAGAGATCGAATGAACTCAACAAGCAGATCCTAGAACTCCCACGTACAAAAATCCTCACAAGAGATCTAAGGAACTCAACAAGGAGATCCTAGAACTCCCACAAATAAATTTCATAATTTCATAAACACAAAAACAAGCCCATTTCTCACAAGAGATCTAAGGAACTCACCAAGGAGATCCTAGAACTCCCACATACAAAAATCTATCCACATGAGATATAAGAAACTCAACAAGGAGATCCTAGAACTCCCACAAAAAAATTTTGTAGACACAAAAACAAGCACATTTCTCACAAGAGAAATCTATAAATAAAGGGTTAGAAGGAATATCCAAGGTTTAGGATAGAGTACATGGTGGAGAACTCATCTCCCTCGTAGATCATGGAGGTCAAGGGTTGAGGAACTAAGGGTTTAGGGGGAGCATAGGAGTGCGAGAAGAAGAAGGTGTAAGAGCATGGGGGAAAGAACAGAGAGGAGGGAGGAGGAGGAAAGAAGGGAGGAGGAGGGAGGAGGAGGAAAGAAGGGAGGAGGAGAAGGGAGGAGGAGGAGGGAGGAGGAGAGGGGGTTGCAAGGTTGGAGGAGAGGGGAGGAGGAGTTGCAAGGTTGGGACATGCTTTTGGACATGGAGTGCAAGGAAGCATGGACACTTGAGACAATTTCTTGGAATACCAAAGTAGAACTCAACACAATGCCCCAAAGAGTCCGGGCTTCATTCCATTATGGAGTATTTATCCAAGTTGGAGAGCTTCTCTCTCTGCATGTAGGAATTGTAAGACATTCTCTCTCTACATGTAGAACTTGCATATCGAAGTTGCATGTAGGAGTTGCAAGTTGCATGTAGAACTTGCATGTTGCATGTTGCATGTAGGAGTTGCATGTAGAACTCGCATATAGAACACGCAAGTAGAAGTTGCAAGTAGAACATGGATGTAGGAATTAACAAGACCAAGTCACCTTTCTTGATGTATTTAGCTTTAAGATTTCTATTGAATCATGCCTTTCTTCTGTGTTTTTCTATTGTCATGGCATGGTAGGCAACTAGTCTTGTCTCTGTATGCTTCTCCAATTGATAAAGTCTTTCTTTCAAGGATTCATGATCTCCCATGCGTTCCTGTATTGTTATGCATAGGCTTGGTATTACAAATTCTAGTGGGAACATAGCTTCAAGGCCATACACCAATTAAAAAGGTGTATTCCATGTACTAACCTTGAGTGTGGTTCTGTATGCCCATAAGGCTACATTCAATTCTGTACCCATTCAAAATGCTATGGTTCTACTACCTTGGTGAGATAATGCATAATATTTTGTTGGTGGATTCAGCGTGTCCATTTCCTTGGGGGTAGTAGGGTGTGCTTTTTCTATGGATTACCATAAAGCCAAACAAGAGTTCTTGGATTACCTCATTGACAAAGTCCGTGCCTCTATCTGACACAATTTCAATGGGGCATCCGAATCGGGTGATCACATTCTCGTATAAGAATCTTGCTATGCTTATGGCATATGCATTTCTGACTGCTTTAGCTTCAGCCCATTTTGTAAAGTAATCAGTGGCCACAATGATGTAGTGTGCCTATGTTCCCTTTGTTGCTGGATGGATGGGACCCACATAGTCAATCCCCCATTTTTCAAATGGTTTTTGTGCAACAGCTGTTGCACAAAAATTGTTATTAGGGGATTGAAGTTTGTGTGTTGTGGTTTAGTAACATACATCATAGCCTTTTACATATTCAAAGGCCTTTGCCCAAAGTGTCGGCCACCAGTAGCCTGCGAGGAGAACTTTCTTGCTATGGCTTCCCCTTGGAAGTGTCCTCCTACAATGCCTTCATGGACTTCACTCAAGATTGGCATGATCTCATGAGGCATTATTACATATCTTCTTAATACTTGGTCCTTGCCCATCTTGTATAGTTGTCTCGCAATGAGTTGATAGGGTGCAACCTTTAGAATTAGTTTTCTAGCATCTACTGCTTTTATTTCAGGGGGTGGTCTTCTTGCCATTAAGTACTCAATGATATCTCCACACCACTCTGAAAGTGCATCTATTTGAAATAGTGTCGCATATGGCAAGTCATCTTCATGATCGGCAATGTAGCGTTTGTGCACCTTTGCAGACCACTATTTTGAAGTTGAATTCTTGAAGCAAGAGAAGACATCTAGTTATTATTCCTATTGTACATGGATGGTTCAAAAGATGAAGCAATGCTTGATGGTTGGTGTAGAAGACAAAATAATTTGCCAATAGATAGTGCCGAAATTTCTTAACAGTATACACCATTGCTAGGGCTTCTCTTTTTGTGGTGGTATAGTTGATCTTTGCATCATTGAGATCTCGACTAGTGGCAAAGTAGAATGGGTAGTCTTTCTTATGTTCACAAGGTTGACAAAGCACACTCCCAATTGCATACTTGGATCCATTAGTATGAACATGAAAATCAATATCCTAATTAAAAGATATAAGGATGGGTGCTATGATTAGGCACCACTTTGAAAGCTCAAAGACTTGGTCGCACTCTTCTGTCCATAAGAATTCCACTAATAATTTGTAAAGCGGTCTAGCTATCTTGGCATACCGCAATATAAATCTTCTATAATAGCCGGCATGTCCCATAAAGACCTGTACACCTTTGGAATATGTTGGAGGAGGCAATTCCATGATGATTTTGATTTTATCCATGTCAGTTTTGCAATCCCATGTTGAGAAATGATGTGTCCCAAAACAACTCTGTTGGTGACCATCTCGTGACCATGAAATGGCACTTTGTTAGATTTAGGGAGATGCCATACTCTATGAATTTGATTAGTACTACTTCAAGACATTTGAAGTGGTGTTTTTTGTTCAAGTGGATGCACAAATCATCCAAGAACACCTGTAAAAACTTAGAAATGTCTTGAAAGCTATGAACAGACTCACTGGAATGTGGCTGGGGCATTACAAAGGCCGAATGGCATGCCTCTATATGCAAAAATACCCATTCTATAGCAAATTTGTTTTTGATTAGTCTTTAAGAGCAATTTGCACTTGGTTATAGTGACTAAAGCCATCCAAGGAGCTATATATTTTGGAACCTGCCACCTTTTTCAACACTATTTCTATTAAGGGTAAGGGATAGTGATCCCTAATTGTGGCGACATTCACATTCTTTAAGTTTATGCATATTTTGAGCTTCTTGTTGCATTTAGGCACAATGATGATGGGTGAAACCCAATCGGTGTGCTCTATCTCGTAGATGAATCCGGCATCTAAGAGTTTTTTCAGCTTGTCTCATAAACCATGATGCCATACTTAGGATTTGCATGATAAGGTCCACATTCCTTAGGGCGGGTACGTTCCCTTATAGGTATCATGTGTACTGCCACATCTGGTGAAATTCCTTTCATCTCTTTGTATGACCATGCTAGGTAGTCACGGTATTCCATTAGGAGTGCTTTCAGTTTGGTTTCGTCTTCTTGTCGAAGCTGTTTCCCAATGAAAATCAGTTTTTCTTCCTCCCCTTCAAGGGTGAGGTTTATTGTGCGAGTTTTTGATGGTCCCTCATAGATTGGAGTTTCTCCAATGCTATCAGTTTCTTGAACTTCAAATTCTCTTAGTGGTCTTGGCATTGCAATTGGGACACTGCCACTTGTGTAATTCTTGAAGTACTCTGGCACTTCTCAAAGATCGGCCTCTGATGGTGTTGAACTAGCCTAACATGTGCCATGTGTACTGGGTGGCACAGTTTCATTTACCAATTTGTTAGGCTCTTCTTGACTTTCTTTTTCTAAAGTCTCTTGATCTAGCTTCATCCACACATGTGGCTTATACTTTTGAAATTTCTTACATTGGGAATTGTGGGGTAACTTTTCCATTGGTAAGGTGTTCCCAAGTAAGGGTTCATTTGCTGTGCATACTCCTTCTAGTCCCTCAGGGGACCATTCAAGAGGCGGTGGTTTTGATTTTGAGGGAGCTGGCTTTGCAAGATACAATTCGACGATCCTTGTTTGGACTCGTTCGAATTCATTAAAGTGTTTGGCCTTGCTTTTTTGCAATTTCTTCCTTGAGCTTTCTTGCGGGATCTTCTGCTTGTGGGAGAGGAGAGCACATAGAAAGGGATAAGGAGACACCAAAAGTGGTGGAGCAAAAGCTACTCTAGCTTATTCCTCTATCATATATATATGAATATATACGGGAATTGTACAAGTGGGCGGGCACACTATCCTTTACCCCAACAACCTCCCACTTAAAGGTAGTGTGCCTTAAAGGGAGTATAGTACACATATAATACAATCAGCCATAGGCTGAATAACAAGATGACCAAACCTCATCCTATGCCCATTAGCACTTTACAATGTGCAAAGTGCATAGAGGATAAGGTGCTAGTAGAAATCAGGTTTGCAGGATAGAAAATGACAAGCTGTAGATGCCTGTCAACCAAGATCTCATGCCAGATCTCACTAGGAGATCTCACTAGGAGAGTGAACTCTCACCACCACGTGCTCCTATGCTGTCCATAGCACCCGAACTATCACTGTGCAAAGAGTATGTCTGGGTAGCACCTGTGACCATAAGCACATGCCCTACAATAGACCTCTACTAGTCTACCCAACCTGCATCGCCTGCATGCTACTCTTGGAAGCATAAGGACTTGATGTCCACAACCGCTTCCCTACTGCCAAAATTGCCATAATCATGCTACCAACTCCCACTGCAAAGGAAGTAAGAAACGGAAGTGTAGCCCCAATGGCAAACATGTGTATCATATACATCATGCTTCTGACGAATTGGATATACCCATATGTACTTTGTAGTAGCATCAATAAATGTCATAAAGTAAGAGGCACCACCTAGTGAAACAGTAGGCATAGGCCCACAAACTGCACTATGAACCAACTGCAATGGCTCAACATACCTCTCACTAATTGTCTTCCTCACAAAAGAGGATCTTGACTATTGGCCATCATGACAATCATGACATAAAATCTGAGAGAAATCCATAACAGGAATGTATCTCAATGTTGTAAGGGCTTCCATACCTGCATCAGACATATGTCCATATCTGGCATACCATAAACTAACTGATGAATGCTTACTAATCATAAGCATCTAATCCTAGACACTTGATACATGCAATGCATAATAGAATCCAACCCGTGATCTCCTACTCATAACCAGATTGCCTCTAGCAATCTTCCATGCATGATCACCCAAAGAGACACGATAACCTGCCTCAACCAATTGTCCAGTACTGATCTTGCTCATAGCAAGTCTTAGTATATGTCTAACCCTCTGCAAAACAAGAATAGAGCCACTAGGCATAACAAGGTGGATATCCCTGTAACCATAGACATCCATAGAATGATCACTGCCCATCAAACTACTCTCCACAATGCATTTCTGATATGCACTGAACCATGACCTATGAGGGGTCATATGACATGAAGGACATGGATCTAACATCCAATCACCAAGAGTGGGTACATCAGTGGCCAAGAAGGAGGTGTCAGACATAGACAAAAGAATGCCTTCATCACTGCTACTATCAGTGGAAACCCTGGCATCCATGCCTTCAAGCTCAACATGCTTCTTCTCCTACTTCCTGTCATTCTTAACCTTGCTCTTCTTCTTGCATTTTCTTAGCCATTTCCAGTAGTACTTTTTCATGTGGCCATACTTTCCACAATAGAAACATCTAACACAAGTCCGAGAGCTGGACTTGCTCTTGGAATTCCCCCTTGAACATGACCTATTTCTACCAATTGATCTACCTCTAGAGTGCATATCATGGTTGTATTTCAGCCCATTAGGGCATTTCAACCCATCATGCTATAACATAACACTATCATGGTCATACATCCGGCATATACGAGTATAGATCTCATATGCATGGCAATCTACACCATGTACACCATCCTGTACCTACAAGTAGATTGACTTCGAGAGTGATGAATGAATGATAGAGCGTGCTTGCTCATCCATGTCATCCCAATCACTCTGTTTAATGCTATTAGGCTTGACACCTTTGCATTGAATGGGCTTATGCTACCTCTTCTGCACTAACACATCATAAATCTCCTCTTTCCAATACTGAATGTTCGATCCATCCAACCTCTGTGTTATAATAGCTCACAACCAAAGAGCAGTACAGTGCAATAGGCGACCCAAATGACCAAAAAATATAGTGATGTCCAACCAATCAAGGTTCCAAATAAACTAGCTGATCCAAAAGCACTCAGCCATAAGGAGGCATAAACAAGAATATATGCAGCCCACTAACCTGCCAATGCTTGGCAATCCAAGTAAGCAATGCACTGAACCAAATGAGCAATGCCTGCTCAGTCCTGAAAATGATTGTTTTGTCATAAAAATAGCAATAGCAGCTTCCTTGTATGCTTGCTGCCCTTTACAACACTCATCTGCTCCAGTAAAATAGCCCTATAAAATGGTCAAAATACATCCAATAGATCACCTTTATATCAACTATCAAATGTGTCCATGCTTTGTCATAAGATCTATCCTAATATGACAAACCTGCCAAGCACATGTAGCGTATCACCTCGAATGGCGAACCAATGACCGTAAGTGAGAGTAAGAAGTGCGAATGAACAATCTACTACAAAGTGCAAACAAGCCATGCACTAACACAGTAAGAGCTAGCCCAAATAGCTCTCCAAAACATCATCTACATGAACATCGAACCTGGCAAAAAAACTGATAGAGTCTCTCTTGTAACTGGAGCAATCTCAATAGTATTACAAGAGGGAATCACAAAGAAACTGTCACAATGGCCAATCCGAGAGAACACTCGACCGGAATCACAGCATGAACCAAAAGTATCAACACTACAATGCACATCTGAGAATCAAGCATCCGAGAAAACCATGAGCATATAAGCTCTCACAATGTCATACATAGACTAAAAAGTTACCAAGAAATTTGGTGAGTCAGTGCTCAAGCCAAGCAATCAGACACAATGCCCAATGGCATCACTCACTTGCTCAAAACCGAGCGATGTCTGAATATCAACAACCAAGTCTTGTCACGGCATCACACTTCACAACCGAGTGTACATGGAACATGAAAATAACTAGCAAAACCGTGCAATGCTCAGCACGAGAGCATAACTATGCCAAAATCTATGCTAGACTATAACCACAAAGAGCGTATATGACAAGAGCAAAACTGATATCATGCAAGAAAACCAAAATCTGGAATCGCTCACAACAATGCACATGTAGCATACAATGCCAAAGAGTGTCTGCTGCACTCCACTCTTACCACATACACCAACATCATGTGCTGACACACCTCATACTCTTTGCTATCCAACACTTGCATACGCCAAGACGAACTGGCGACTGCACTCCACTTGCACAAAGCTCAAGCCGCAACTTGCAAACACACCTATCGAAACCGATGTCGCAAAGTGCAATATAATCTATTGTCAACGAGCCTTAGCATGTCAACCCACACACTTGTAGGAAGCTACGAGGAGAAGAAAAACATTGAGAATAAGCTTCTCGGAAAGCCCACACACTCCTAGAGTGTGTATCTCTTTCTCTCATATTCTCTCTCACTCTCCACGCAAGTGTGCACAAAACTGTCCTGAAAAAATAGTCCTTGTGTTTTCGATTTTTGATGCCATGCACTCTGAATCAGCTGACAACTTCTTCTACCAATCCGTAGAGCTTGAAGTCAGCTCCGTTTTGATAAAAAAAATTTTGCAATCGGAGTTTTCTATCTTAAGTTATGAGTAAAATACTGAACTGCTATCAAACTGCCATAGCTGAGCGACTTGCTTCTCTCCATCTATAAGCTCACAGGATGAGCTTCTTCCTCCAAAATTGGTAACGTGACCAGATTTTACCCTTTCATCAAGAGAAGAGCCCTTTTCCACACTGTAGAAGCTCCCTTGAGCTTATCCTTCTCTCTGATGAAGCTCCCTCTTCGCCGATGGCTATGGAAGCTCTACACACCGCAAGAAGTGCATCGACGACTCGAAGCTCAAAGCGCCGCCTATGTCCACACATACCACAAGCCCGAAGCCATGGTGCTCTGATACCAATTGTGGGAGAGGAGAGCACACACAAAGGGATAAGGAGACACCAAAAGTGGTGGAGCAAAAGCTACTCTAGCTTATTCCTCTATCATATGTATATGAGTATATACAGGCACTGTACAAGTGGGCGAGCACACCGCCCTTTACCCCAAGACTCGTGTTATTCAACTTTGGAAGTTCAATTTTTGGGAGCTCGACTTCCATTAGTGAATGAAGAATGGCTAGGTCATTGTCAAAGATTTGATCTTCAATTTCAGCATTCTCAACCTCAGTTGCAAGGTCCCAAAGGAAATTGGAGTCATCATTGGTATGGGTGTTGGGGTAAAAGGCAGTCCACCCACTTGTATAGGGCCTGTGTATACTCATATATATATGATAGAGGAATAAGCTAGAGTAGCTTCTGCTCCACCACTTTTGGTGTCTTCTTATCCCTTTATGTGTGCTCTCCTCTCCCACAACTGGTATCAGAGCTAAACAAGCTCCATCTGCATCCTATCATTGCAGATGCAACTAATTTGCATCCCTCGTAGCTTGGATTCACTAGCGTAAGAATTGCAGCTTCATCAAATGTACAGGTTATGCCCAAGTGCTTAGTTCTTTGCCAGTAACTGTTGAAGATGTAGGAAGAGTGAGCTTGTAGAGAGTTCGGCTAGAAACATGCCTTGCTGGGCTCAATAGGCACACAATCTGCACCTTCGAAATTGCAAGAAACTTCCATAGGGGTGTGATTTTTTGGTGAGCTTTTTGTCACGAGCTTTTTTTCAATTTTCATGAATACTGCGAGCTTTTCATTCACCCATCTCCCTAGCATCTCTATTCCATCTAGGAGCTGAGAGGGGGTGTTAGAGGCTGACATCTCCTGATGTCACCTAGAGAGAGAGGGCCTTGCTTATGGATATGAATGAACCTGACATGATAACTTCGTAAAGTAAGGCTTATGAAGTAATGGAAAGATCCTCATGCAATACTATGTGTACAATAATGTGTGAATGGAATTTGGAAAAACCTTTCTTTGAAATCAAAATGAAGGTATCACAGCTTATATTGGGAGGAGATGAGGAGAAATCGAAAACCAACATGAAGAGAAGTCCCATCCACATAGTGCACTATCAATAAATAAAGAGATCAAGAGACCTTTTTTCACCTGCATTCCATTGAACAGTTGCAGGGCTGCCTTGCCATGCCCATTCTTAGCACAACCAGCACTTATGTCACTCCAAGAGACCACATTCCACTGTGACATCTCTGTGGCATGTGCACACTGCCCTTGCATCATTTAGGTTCATGCACTTGCAATACATATGGGCGAGGGCATTCCCCACAATAACATCTGACTCCCATCCTTTGCCAGCAACAGTAGCGTGGGTCACATGACCCTCTTCTAAGGATGTCATACAAGCACAAGCATCCACAACGCAGATGAAGGTAATCTTGTCTGGCATGAGACCTTCGACTTGCATTTGGCCAAATAGTTGCAGAGATTCTTTGCCATGCCCTTTATGGGCACACGCAGCAATCATGGCACTCCAAGAGATCACATCTCGCTATAGCAACTCTGCAACAAACACCACCCTCGCATCCTCTATGCTCCTACATTTGCCAAACCTATTGATGCCAACAATAGTGCATGGATTACTCTACCCTGTTCTAAGGCTCCTAGACTAATGCATACATCCACAATGCAGATGAAGGTGATCATGTCTAGTGCAATACCTTCAGCTTGCATTTGACCAAATAGTTGTATCTTTGCCATGCCCTTTCTGGATGCATTCAGCTATCATCACACAATAGGGGATACAATTTTGCTGTAGCATTTCAGCAAGAACTAGCCTTGCATCATCTAAGCTCCCAGAGTTCCCATACATATTGACGAGGGTTGTCCCAAGGACAAAATCCAATCATTTTTGGATGACATCCAAGGTAATTAAGGGCTTGTAGTCTGGTCCCCACACCTCTGTCAAAGCATATTCAAGGCATATCCTCCTCTTGCAAAACTTAATCAAACTGTCACACCCTGACAACATCTCTAAACTTCATGACCCTATTTGGCCTACTCCTTATCTTTCACAAAATATATGCTACAGGTCCTGTACTATCTCCCTCAAGTCTTGAATTATCTCCACCCTCTCCTTAAGGTAGTTTCTAGCCAGCCTGATGTTGCCGTACATAGCATGTCCAGAGATCATTGCACCCCATGCCCTTGCATCATCAAGGCTTTCACACTTGCCATACATGTTGATGACAGCATTTTTTATAACATCATCCCCTCTGTTGCAGCAACAGTAGCATGGATCACTCAATCCTCTACTAGGGCAGTCACGATGGCTCACAAATCCATAAGGCAAAGAGTAGCAATGCCTCCTTGCCAATCAGGGCACTCTAGGAGATCACATCTCATTGTAGCAACTCTATAACAAACACCATCATCACATCCTCTCTGCTATTGCGTTTGCCATACATATTGATGAGAGCATTCCCCACAACAAAATCCAACTCCCATCTATTGCTAACAATAGTAGCACAGATTACTCTACCCTCTTCTAAGGCTCCCATGCATTGGAATATGAGTCTATCTGGCTTCATGCCACTATGTTGCATTTTCCCAAAAAGCTCGAGCAAGAATAGCATGCACATGTTCAGTGCATCTTGCAATCAAAGCACCCCATGACACTACATCCCAATAGGTCAGTTCATAAAATTCTATGTGCACATGAATAGTTGCAAGGCTGTCTTGCCATGCATCAATTTTTGGCATACCCCACCAAAATCAAGAGCCCCATTGCAAAGAAAGGTAAGGAACACAAGTGCTTGTTCTTATGCTCATGAGACAACAAAATGCATGACATAGGCAACCAATGGGGTCTTATTTTTGATGTTTGTATGTATGTATGTATGTATGTGTGTGTGTGTGTGTATATGTATGTATGTATGTATGTATGTATGTATGTATGTATGTATGTATGTATATATATATATATATATATATATATGTATATGTATATGTTGATGCATATATGTATATATTGATGTATATATTGATGCATACAATTTTGATATATGGAGAAAATGGACATGAAAACCATCTAAATTGGTTCTTGTCGTTCGATTTGATATATGACATGATCCTATTTGGATTTGTAAGTCCAAAGATATGGGGTCCTACTTTTAGGGCATGAATGCCTAAAATAGGTAGCGTGTTAACGCGCTACCTATTTCATGCATTTAGGCCTCAAAAGTAGGACCCCATTGGCAACACAATGGGGTCCTAGTTTTAAGGCCTAAATGCATGAAATAGACAGTGCGTTAATGCGCTGCCTATTTTAGCCATTCAGGCCCTAAAAGTAGTACCCCGTATCTTTGGACTTGCATATCCAAATGGGGTCATGTCATAAATCAAATCGAACGGCAAGATCCACTTTAGATGGTTTTCATGTCCATTTTCTCCATCAACTAAAACTATATACATCAAATAATGTTGTTGATCAATTTTTGGCATACCCCCCCAAAATCAAGAACCCCATTGCAAAGAAAGGTAAAGAACACAAGTGCTTGTTCTTATGCTCATGAGACAATAAAATGCATGACATGGGAAACCAATGGGGTCTTACTTTTGATGTTTGTATGTATGTATGTATGTATATATATGCATGTACATACATACATACATACATATACATATATATATATATATATATATATATGTATTTATGTATATGTTGATGCATATATGTATATATTGATGTATATATTGATGCATAAAATTTTGATATATGGAGAAAATGGACATGAAAATCATCTGAATTGGATTTTGCCGTTTGATTTGATATATGACATGACCCCATTTGGATTTGTAAGTCCAAAGATACGGGGTCCTACTTTTAGGGCCTAAATGCCTGAAATAGGCAGCGCGTCAACGCGTTGCCTATTTCATGCATTTAGGCCTCAAAAGTAGGACCCCATTGGGTTGCCAATGGGGTCCTACTTTTGAGGCCTAAATGCATGAAATAGGCAGCGCGTTGACGCGCTCCCTATTTTAGGCATTCAGGCCCTAAAAGTGGCACCCCGTATCTTTGGACTTGCATATCCAAATGGGGTCATGTCATATATCAAATCGAACGGCAAGATCCAATTTAGATGGTTTTCATCTCCATTTTCTCCATCAACTAAAACTATATTCATCAAATAATGTTGTTGATCAATTTTTGGCATACCCCCCCAAAATCAAGACCCCCATTGCAAAGAAAGGTAAAGAACACAAGTGCTTGTTCTTATGCTCATGAGACAACAAAATGCATGACATGGGAAACCAATGGGGTTTTACTTTTAATGTTTGCATGTATGTATGTATGTATATATATGCATGTACATACATACATACATACATACATACATACA
>NC_141616.1:20245228-20247728 GCF_047967505.1 Dipteris shenzhenensis | reverse complement strand
GATATCATCACCTCTTAATATAAGACCATTCTTAGTATTTGTAGATCACTTTAGATATCATCGCCTCTTAATACAAGACCATTCTTACTATTTGAGAGATTAATGGATTAAAGGTTTGAAGCTCATAGGAGACGAAGGAAGAGAAAGTCAGTTTCAACATGAGGACAATAAAACTAATTGGAATATTTTGACTTATGTATTATACCTTTTTGAAGACTATGAATTTAATTCAGTTTCAACATTAGGATGATAAAACTAATTAGAATATTTTGACTTATGTATTATATATTTTTGAAGACTATGAATTTTAATGAGGAGAGGCACGCATACTACTTAGTAAATACACTAGTACTACTACTAGCCTACGACTATTAAGCCTAGTAGCACCAGTGTGATTTTGAGCCTTGTATCAACCTCTTGATAATTTTCTTTCATCGTTAGTGCAATAGAAATTATTCCTTCTATTAGAAGAAATCTTGCCAAATTTATTCAAAGTGATGATTTTGTAGTCTACATCCACTATCCTCTGACTCTCAAAAATATATTAAATGTGAGCACCCATTTATCTTGTATGATCAACCCTAGACTATGCTACGATAGGACATTACTAGAACAAAAAAAATATGAATTGATATGGCGATGTTCGGTGTGACATAACCAAATTAAGGTTTTAATAACAAAGAAAACAATCAGAATCAATAGGCTATTCAATGGCTCCCATCTCTTATGCATTCTAGCTCCTCATGTTTGACAAGAATGCAAACAATAATGAAATCACATTATCTTTAGTTTCAAAGTAAGCAAAGCACCAAAAATAAATGCAAACATATTGGATGAGGAATAAATAGGTATCTAGATATAGATAGACCTATATATATGCATTCATAGATATAATGATGATTAAAGTTGGATGGTCATAATAATATTATGTGTACTATCATTGGGATTAGGACTACTATTGGTAATATTGTATGTAGTAGTAGGAGAACTACCATTAAGGAACACTCAAATAAAATTACTAATGGTGGTGATAAAACTACCACTAGTAGTTTGGTAATTACCCCTAACATCTACAACAAATATTTGATGGGTAGCTAGTATTAGGTCAAAAGACCCCAATTGTGCTATAATAATGGACCAAAAAAGGGAGTGCTATAGCATCACCTAAGGGTCACTTTTTATCCATGAAAGAAACAAGTCGGTGCAACCTAGGTCATACAGATCTAGGTCATGTGGAGTGGTTCACGTCTCTTTCCTTGATAAAAAAGTTACACTACCTTTGATAGTAAGTACAAAGATTGTTGCCATAGTGCTGTAGAGTAGCCCCTAGGTTGCACCATCATCCTTTTTTGCTTTTGAGCCATTAAGTTTGATCCACTGATTTTATGTAGAATTATTCTACTATATGTTCACATGTCCTTAATAGGATCTTGATATAATCCCTTCCATTGCAAGTACTTTTACTTTAAGTTTCACATATCCTTAACAAACCACTAGGCTTCAACACAGATTCATTCTTATGTTTCAAGCCTCAAAATCAAACACCCTTGTAAAAGGGATAATGTATTAAAGCTACATTAAATCCATCAAATCTTTGAATAACAGTTCTATTGAAAATTAATGTATCATCAATAGGATTTCATCCATTATATGTTCATTTGTCTTTAATAGTATGTCTAAAAATTCATGTATCTTCAATATTATTTCTCTCATGTGTTCCAATATCTTCAAAAGGATACCTTTATTTATGTCCAAACTTGAGCAATGATTTGTATTTATCAAACACAATTTCACTCCACCTATTCTTTAGAATGAAATTTTTTCGCCAAAAGTGGGCCAAATGTAAGGTCTTTCCACATATTCTTAAGAATGAAAATTTTGGCCTTATGTTGGCAAGTCTATGGAATGAGGGTAGGGCCAAAGTCTCTGGTACGGTGCATTAGGTCTTGATTAATTCTTCTTTAGGCTTGAATATTTAATGCAATAACCTTCACGACTATTATTTATGCTTGAACTTGTAATGTATTAATTTCATGACTTAGGATTTCATGAAGTTATATCTAACATGTCCCAAATTTAATGGAAATTAATATCCTACATAACACAACAAAGTATCATCATATCCCTTCCCAAAATCAATGCTACCTAGCAACTCTCCTGGCATTTTCACTGCCTTGCATTTGAGTTAGCTATGATGAAGAATGTTGCCTACCTTTGGAACCTCTTAGAGTTACCGTTAGCATGATCTAATTTCATGCACCCCAAAACATGAGACTTGGAGATTCCCATATCACACCAGCGGTAGCTATCTTGTCTACTCTCAATGCTAGTAAGAGCTAGGCCCCATAGACCGGTAAAAGAAGTCTTTTTGGAGGTTCAATTTTTTCCCTCCGTCTTCTGCAGGCCCCATGATAAAATAGGATATATTCATCACCCTACATTTAATGCAAGAATTGACACAACTTTTTTGGACTTGACTATGTAGTTTACATCTCAAGCT